>NW_007247809.1:0-20458 GCF_000164805.1 Carlito syrichta | reverse complement strand
GCAGGCCGGCCTGGCACAGGGGCGCCCTGGGAGGCGGTGTACAGCTGGGCAAGGCGAGAACGAGGGAGGGCGGGGGGAAGGAGGCGAGCGGGGTGGGGCAGGCTGCACTCTGAGTCAGTCTCCTGCCGTCTGCGACGTAGCAACCCCTTCCCCTGTGGACCGGGCCGGCAAGGGAGCGCGCACCACATTTGGAGTAAGCAGGTTTTCAAAAGAAAGCATTTTTTATACTACGCAGGTCAAGTCAATCTCTCCCACCCTCCACATTCTATAATTTTTGTGGTGGGAACGAACAAAAATGCCTAAATAAATGCTTAATATATATTTTAAAAACAAACAAAAGGAAGAGAAAGCGCTATGTAATTGCTGCTTCGAATTATGACATTAGACTCATGCAGTTAGTTTTAGAAACATGAAGTGGGATATGTAAGCATAATCAGTGTTTTTCCAGTACTCATTATATGCGGTGCGCTCTGTTTATGTACTTAGTGCTAATTCACACAACTCTACACAGGATAAATGGTATTGGCTCTATTTTGCTGATGAAGAAACTGAAACACTGATTTTTTTTTTAACATGGGAGTGGGGAATAGTCATATAACTAGTAAATGTCAAGTTGAAGATTTAAACACAAGTCTTTTGTGCCTTCAAAAATTTTCTAAGAAGTCATTTCTTAGAGCAGATAATTTTTATCACCTTACACTTTAACTCTCTCTAGCAGTAGAGTTTTCATCCATTTTCTTAGAAAAGGCCTCTTAGCCTGACACAATTCTTCCTCTGTGCCTTTTCTATACAGCAAGTGGCATGTCCAACTGTGATACACAAGAAACAGTAGGGCCACAGAATAGAGTTACAGACTAAAACTAAAATTGTGTGTTACTATAGCATCTATTTCAGAAGCTCAGCCAGTGTCATGGGTTCCTACATTAAGTATAGCTCACTAGTCCTTAGAGCTCCTCAGTTTTTTCTACCTCTGTGCCATAATTAGACCTAGACTTTGAAAACTCTGGTTATATTTGTGATGGAATTATCTTATTGTACCTCTAGATTACCATATTTCTCCTTAGAAATGGTTACATTATAGGACTAAATTAGTTTGAGGATATGAGAGTGTGTGGCATTTAAAGCATACCAGTTTTTAAAACTCCCTAGTTCCCCTTCCTTTTTTGGTTCTACTTTAGCCATGTTCTGGTTACTTATGTCAGATATTTTAGTTTCCACATGTTGTTCCTGTTTTTCTCATAGATGCTAAGGTCAGAGTAATGTTACTTTTTGGTTCTGTCCTGTTTCAGAATCATAAAATTGTAATGCCTGTGTGAATGGGTATTTTGAGTGGATGATATTTAACTATTGCTAACCTTCATGTATCCTTAATAAACCATCCACCTCCAAGTCCAATATCACATATATTCATTATCACATTCCCTCTAATATTAGGACTTTACCAAAAGCCATATAGACTTTCCCATATTTATAAACATTCCTACTACTACCATGAGATAGTACTAGTAGTATTTGCCATTTATAGATTCCCTACTATGTGTCAGACACTTTAAATACATTTTTTGTAATTCTCATGGAGATCTGAAATGTAGATATTATTCCTGTTTTACAGTGAGGAAACTGAGTCTTATTTTAAATGCCTTCTGGAGGAGATTATGTCAGGATTTAAATCTCATGTCTGTCTGACTACAGACCTTTGTCATTCTGCAATAATGTTTTCTTCTTTGAGTTTTTATTTTTCTTTAATGGCAACTATCTGAGTATGTAATGATAAAGGTTTCTGAAGAGGGCCCAATGAGAAGCACTCCCCTTTCCTATCTCAATAGGAACCAACAGAGAGAAAACAAAAAGAGTAGCAGATAGTTTGATACTTTCTTACTGAGAAAGGCTTAGGTGGAGAACTTAAGGCAAGAGTCGATTGGGCCTGCCAGTCAGTCTCCAGAATTAGGTAGTCTTGCCTTAGAGAATGGTCCTCAGGGTGGGGAAGAACCTGCCCTTGGAGAAGCAGGAGTGAAAACAGGCTTCCTGCAGGCAGCTGTCTCCCTAGGAGAGGAAGGGAGGGGCTAAGTCAAGCATGCATGCTTATCCTTCTACCATGTACCAGGGAAGATGAGTCCCTCTTTCTGCCTGGGGCTGAGTGAGTAAAGGGGT
The DNA here is from genome assembly GCF_000164805.1 of Carlito syrichta. Classification (NCBI taxonomy): domain Eukaryota; kingdom Metazoa; phylum Chordata; class Mammalia; order Primates; family Tarsiidae; genus Carlito; species Carlito syrichta. Next base: position 18,307 of record NW_007247809.1, on the reverse strand, counting down.
AGGGAAAAGTCAGGAGTTACACTAACTGAGCACCTTCAACATGGAAAGAAATGTTAGGAGAACCATTTGCTCCTCACCTGCCACAGTAGTCCAGAGCCATCAAATAACTTTATATAGTTGTAAATCAGCATGAGCTCACCCAAACAGCCTGGAAGCCTTGATGGAATTAGAAGATAACATGAGTAAAGTTTCTATTGAACTTGAATTGTATATACTAAAGGAAGAGGTGCTGCTTCTTTAAGAAGGCTTGGTTATACCTTAAACTAGCTTGTGTGCCATATGTCTTCACTTGTCACATCTTGCCGGGGGCCAGCCCCCACAGAGAGATTTAAGAGGTCCCTTGGAATGTGTGGTGGCGTCGGCGATTCTGTAGGGATAGATATTAAAAGAAAGAAAGAGACTGGGGGAGAAAGAAAGAAACTGGACTCCGTCTAGTGCAGAAGCCGATTATTTAGTAGGGATAGATATTAAAAGAAAAAAGATGGAGGGATAGATATAAAGAGGAAGAAAGAGAAAGAAAGAAAGTGGACAACTGTTCAGTGAATTGAGCAGAAACCATTTATTGAAACTTACAGCGGGTATTTATCCCCAAATTTTACACAGTCTCACAAGTCTTTCAGGTGAACACAAAGCCAGGTGTAGGGGGGACATACCCCACTCACCAGGTGTTTCCTCAGGCATGAGGAAGAACAATCCCAATTAAATCACAAAACATTTACACGAACACAAAGCCAGGTGAATAAGGGGCATCCCTCACCCACCAGGTGTTTCCTGGAGTGTGAGGAAGGGCAATCCCAATTAAATCACAAGACATTTATATGAACATAGAGCCAGGTGGATGAGGGGCATCCCCCACCCACAAGCATGAGGAATGAGGATCCCAAAGCTATCTCACTGTTCCTCATGCTTGGATAATATTTCTTAAAAGCAATTCAACAATTCTAATATCATAATATTCCAATTATCAATAACTTTTAAAACTTATGCATACACAACACCTAATGACCAACCTAAATCCTAATTCCTCTCTATTTTATGCTAATTCTACCTACACTATAGAAACTCTTAATTATAGCCCAAACCAATTCCTAAGGAATGTGACCCAGTCAAAAGATCATGCTGGGCTGTTTCTGGGAACAATAGATTACAATCTCTTAACAAAATGGCTGTTCTGAAATCCTCTAAATCTATTTTAACTTTAATAAAAGTTTCTAAATTCTAATCCTGATCACCAGCAATAAGGCTTCTAAAAAATAAAACCCAAATATAAACTATAAATTGTATTAGAGCCAAAATCGCAAAAGTAGAAAATGAAAACAATGTAATTTCTAAAGTTAGCTGTATTCTTATTAAACCTCAAAATATCATGTTTGATAATGCTTGAACTGACATAATTCACTGATATAGCATAACCTAGTCTATAATACTTTCTATGAATGAAATAAATTCAATTTCTATAATAAGTAGAAAAAACCCTATACTAACTATAGCTAAAAACCGTTTTAAAAGAAAACAGCCTAGTCCAAAGTACGCACTGGGCCCTTAGGAATGTGGCCCAGTCCAAAGTTTGTGCTGGGCCTTTAGGAATGTGGCCCAGTCCAAAGTTTGTGCTGGGTCATTTCTAGTAGCTCTAGATATTTATCTATATTATTAAGGTTGAAACAGCACTTTGTATGTATATACTAATTCTACAAATATACTATTAAGTCTTAAAAGAAGCTTGTACCATATTAAAGGCTCCCAAATGTGACCTGAGTTTGAATTATGTTAAGTTTAAAGCTGAAACCACAGTCTGTGAGAAACGGGAACAATGGACTCCTAAAGTAAGCCATGCCTGTCGTACTCTCAGAACTTTATGCTTAGATCATCAAAGTCCCTGCTAGTGGAACGTGCCAAACAGCAAAGAAGGGAAGAGGGAATGGATCTTCAGCTCCTGAACTCATCCTAGTGGTCTCAGGGTCTGCAGCCTGCCTAGATCACTAACACTCAGGCGGGCCTCCACAGCCGGCTCCCAACAACACCTAGTCTTTTTTGAGTTATTTTGAACTACTTTCATAAACTGCTTACTTAAAATAACTTGCTACAAGTGGATTGCCTGAGCCCATGGGTTTGACATCAGCCAAGGCAACTTGGCGAGATCTCATCTCTACAACAAAATAAAAAATTAGCCAGGCATGGTAGCATATGCCTGTAGTTCTAGCTACCAGGAAGGCTGAGGCAGAAAGATTGCTGGAGCCCAGCAGGTCAATGCCGAAGTGGCAGTGAGTATGCTGCTGCATTCCAGCCTGGGTGACAGAGTGAGACTACAACTCAAAAAAACAAACAAAATAACTACCCATTACCACCAGGACTGTAAACATGTGCAGTATCTACAGGAAAGACACTATAACCCAGTGACTTTGAATCTGCTTCCCCGAGTTCATATTCTGGATCTACCACTTATTGGCTCTGTAATTTTGAGCAAGTCTCAACCTCAGTGACTCTCATCTGCAAATTGAAGAGCAGAAGTAGTCACCTTATTTGTAAACTGAAGAGGAGTTATCCACAGAATTATTGTGAGAATTCATCTATTAATTCGTACCTTCATCCAATATATGGGTGCCTTCTCTAAGCCAGGGCTAGAGCTGGGGAATGAAGTAATAAACAAAATCAATAAGGTCCCTGTCTTGCTGAGTGGTAGATCATACCTGTAATCCCAGCACTTTGGGAGGCTGAGGTGGGAGGATTGCTGGAGCCCAGGGGTTGGAGACCCATGTAGGTAACATAGCAAGACCTCATATCTACAAAAAACCAAAAAATTAGTTGAATGTGGTAGCATGACTTTGTGGTCCTAGCTATCCAGGAGGCTGAGGCAGAAGGATCACCTGAGTTCAGTAGGTCAATACTGTGGTGAGCTGTGATCATGCCACTGCACTTCAACCTGACAGAGTGAGACTCCGAATCAAAAATTTGTATACACCAAATATAAGAAGAGTGTCATGTCAAAAGGGGGATAATGATATCAAAAAGGTTTTTGGTGTACTGTGAAACATGAGCTATAAACTTCTTTCAAAATACCAAGCAAAAGATGCACACATGCACACACAGAGGAAATAAATAACATGACAAAAGTAATACCGGAAATGCAATCTATACAAGCGAATATAGTCTAAAATATGGAAGAGTTTAGGATATAAATAGGGAAATAAGAATGTTTTTATTAATCTATATCGATATGTACATATCCACTGAAACCAATTATCATAATGAAAGATTACAACATAGACTTAAAAAGCCACTCCTCCAGAGTGATAGACACAAAATTTAATTGTTAGCATTTAAATTGGATGTTAACAGATGTGGAACAACATCTATTTTACTGACAGATAAATCAATCAGATAAAGGTGTAAGCAAAAGTTACTTGTTGGAAGCTTGAACTACAATTTGGGAGTGGATCTACTGAAACCTCTCAACTCTTTTCAACTGAGAAACAAACTATTCTCATGTATCACCTTAGAAGTGATACCTTAGAAGTGGTGTTCATTATTAGCTGGAGTGTTACAACAATTATCCAGCTTATTGGATAATTCAGAATGTCAAAAAAGATTGTCCCATGAAGGGATATTGTGCACCATTTCAGCATGAGGCCCTCCTTCAAAGGGCAGCCTTGTGCCCTGATGGAGATCATCCTGGCCAGAGAGTCATGTGGGCTGAAAACACAGAATTTCCTTTTCTATCTTTAGGTCTTAGTTCTGATTGAGCCAAAGGAGCCCTAGGACTTGCTGGCCAGGGCATTTTTGCATTCTAAAAGGGGACTTTTCAAATTCCTAACTCAAAATGTCGGGGGAATTAATAATCCATGTAAAGTTCTCGGTAAAGTTCCTAGAATAAATCAAGACTAATAATATTTGTTATTAAAGAAAAAAAGATTTGAATTAATGTTGGAGTAAATTTAAAATCCAGGGAGGGAATGTTCCTTTTCATAGAAGAATGCCAGCAAATACAAGTATTCAGAAAGAATTGAAATACAAAATTTCAAATGTAGAAACAGAAATATACTAATTAACCCATTCAAGAATGAGTAATTGACGATAAAATTTTTAGAAAAAGATTGTTAGAATACAGGATTTTTCTATTTTTTCAAAGTACCACTTTCTGAATTACTTAATAATAATAAACAAGACATCTTTAGAAAGGGCAGAGTTTATTGTTCCTGAACCAAGATGCTTCCTTAACCAAGGGGCCAATTCTAGTATCTCAATAATTGTGACGGACAAACTGAATGTTCTTCCCTGCAAATGGGATGAAGTAGGAGATTCATGGTATTCACTTTGAGGTGTTCTTGGCAAAACATTTACACTGATTTTAGTCATGAGGAAATCATCAGACAAGTTTTGAAGGTAAACCATTGAGCCAAACAGCTGACCTCTCCTCTACAAACAGGTCAATGTCACTACCATCAATAACAACACAAAAAGGAGAAGAGACATTTTTGATTCAAAAAAAGTAACAAAGGTTATTTAAGTATACTTCTTTTGCATTCTGAACCCAAAATGTCTCATTTTGCTGTTGTTACTGATGGTGGTTATACTGACATGTTCATAGAGGACAGATCACCTGTTTGGCTCAATGGCCTACATCCTAAAGTTGTCTGATAATTATCTCATGATTAAACTCAGGCTCAATATTTTCAGCAAGAACATTGCAGTGTTGAGACTGTCTACTCCTAGTACTCCCCATCTGCAGACAATGAGTGTCCAGTCTGACCTGCTGCCTGTCTTCTGCCAGCTGCTCCTGACTGCTGTTCTCTACAGGATGGGAATCAGAGGATCAGGGCTAAGGTCTCTCAGTAGGGTTTTCAATCTAGACTTTGGTCTCCCTGGGCATATCACAACTGCAGGTTGAAGGACTATAATTTCTGAAATCAAATTAGCCTATTGGATTAAAAGTCATCAGAGTCCTTTGTGGTTGTGAAATTCAGTTCTCAGTAAAGTGTCCCCCAGTGTTATGCTTGACCTTTAACTTGATTTGCTGTTTTAGTTTTGTTCATTAGGTGGAAAAGCTACTTTCTGTGAGACACTTTTATTCTCTTTATATTCTCAACAGTGCTTGGTATCTGAAAGAGACAGAAAAAGAAAAAACCCCAGTGAGAGTCATTGTTGGTCCTGCTGAGTCTAGAGGCATTGCTAAGTGGTGACAGACTCAGGGGCAAACTGAGCTCCCATGGAGGTGGTGAACTTGATGGGTGAGCAAGCTTTAGGATGGCTGAAGAGGAATGTGGTAACCAGAAGTTAGAAAAAAATGACCCTGAACTTACAGTCAGCCTGAGGTGCAGGACACAGAAATCCTACCTCTACCCAACCAACAGAAAACCCTTTATGAACTTACAGTCCATGTTGTGTTAAGAGGTATAGGGATTCTGCCCTCCCCCAACCAGCAGCAGACAAAATCAGCCACTCTCTTCCTAATATCCTTTGTCTGGAGGTGTGATAGTTTTTCACACTTCCCAGTAAGGGATCTGCTCAGCATCTATCTCACACGCTTAGAAACAGACTCCAGCAAGAAGGAGAGGACCCTCTGCAGAGAAACACATGCCCTGATAACTCCATGACCCAATCCTATAGGGAGAAGAGCCCAAGCCTCAGGCCCTCTTCATAAAGTTTGGATACAGGAAGAGGAACAGTTTCAATAATAAGGTCTAAACAGTCATTAGAGGCTGTTGATCACCTTGGCCAGGAAAGGAAAAAGGTCTCACAAGAAATATTATGTGTTCTTCCAAAGGGAATGAGAAAAAAATGGAAAAGGAGAGACTCCTAAAAGAATCAACCAATAGAGAGTGGGGAGCAGTGTCACCATGGTCCAATTCTCTGAAGTGGATTCCACACCTGCCTATAACTTAAGGCCTTTGTAGAACTATCTCAGTGTCTAGACCAACAAAACTCTAAAGTCAAACTTGCAAAGAATTAGTTTGTGTGTTACTACAGTCTATCCTCAGACCCTATTGTTTCCCACAGTGTTGTTTTTTGGGGGTTTTTTTGAGAAGATTATTTTCAATATTTTACACCAGTGTCAAGAGTGGTATAAAGAAGTATAAACATACAAATCCATATGGGGAAATTTAAACTGCAGGTTTTGCTTTTAAAATTGAAAATAAAATACTAAATTCCATTATGTGTCTTAAGGCAAGTATTGTTTTCTGTACACTGGGCTTCAATGTAATGATTACTTCTTATTGTATCTTATATTCAAAATATTTTGAGCAGGTATGCTTCAAGTACAGAGGCTATAGATCTAATCCACTCATTTTTTTCTCTGTCATAGAAACAGTATTGTAGAGAGGGGAAGGCAGATCCCATCAATGACTGATGGAGGTTCACCCTTTTCTCTAGAATAGTCACACAGCAGGAGCACTTCCATGTTGATAACCTGAGATCAGAGTAGACCAGTGGTTCTTTTCCTCTTTAACCACAGATTAAAGTCACATGGGAGTTTTAAAAAAAAAATACTGATGCCCAAACTGTACTGTGGACTAAGAGAGAATTGCAAGGTGTGAGTTCAGGCATTGGAATCTCACCAGGTATTTTCTGCATGGCAGCAAAATTTCCCATCATTTTCTTTCCTTTGTTCATTTCCATTATGATTGGCTTCATTCCCAGTAACTCCATGAACTTTATTCCTCCTTTTGACAACTTCAGTTAAATCATTCTCCTGTCAGTTGGGGTGGTCTGGGACAAATATTGTCCTGTATTCTTGTCAGTCTTCTTAGGTATCTATAAGCTACTCCTTGGACTCACTTTTCTTAAACTTAATTCATAAAAAACTCTCCTATTCTCTCCTCAAGATTCAACTGAGTTGCATTTTAGACTCTGGGCTCAACTTGGAGAAGTAAAAATGAGATTAAAAAGAAAAGTTTAGAATGAACCTCATGACTATGCACTTCTGAAGTCCTGGCCTCTGCAGTTACTTTTGAATAGTCTTCCCTTCATAGAGTTGAAATTGTCTTGCAGTTAATGTCAGCTCAGAGGAGTTCATGTTGTGCAGACATCGAGTCCCTTGAAACTCCATCTACAATGGCACAAGACTGTACATCTAGGGCTGAAGGCAAACATGATGCAAAGCCAGTAGCAAACTACCAACCATGACCCAGGTTCCAATTTGGTTTTCTAATTGGGGTTCTTTGTGTTCAGTTCTCACATTTCTCACTCTCATGTAAAAGGTGAGGATTCAAGGTGGACTTAGTTGGGTTGCTCAAGCAGGCCCAAAAGGAAAATCTATATGTAAGTGATTTACTAAAGTATTGCTCTCCAGAGAAATGGGCACAGGAGTTGAGGATACAGGAGAAGGAAGGCAAATAAGCCAAAAAAGTGTGTGATTTCAAGCAAAATGCCACATATTTAGCAGTTTAAAATATGTTCCTTGAGTGAGGACAGTGGTGCTGGGCTCTCCTGAGAGGGACTATCAGGACAACTGCAATGGGATTAGAGCAGAGTTCAGAGAGCAAACAGGAGATGGAGATAAAGGGTCCTGGCAGAGTGGCAGCCCATGGGGCACACAGGTGAGACCAGACAGAAGAATAGCAGCAGCTAGAGAGAATGAAAAAGAGAAACAGCAGACTAGACATGGTCTCAGGCCTGTAATCCCAGCACTTTCAGAAACCAAGGTGAGAGGATTGCCTGAGCTCAGAAGTTTGAGACAAGCCCCGAACAACTTGGCAAGACCTTATCTCTACAATAAATCAAAAAAATTGGCTGGGCAGGGTGGCACACACCTGTCATTTCAGCTTCATGGAAAGCTGAGTCAGAAGGATTGCCTGAACCCAGGAGTTCAAGGCTGCGGTGGCCATGAGCGTGCCACTGCACTCCAGCCTGGGCAACAGAGTAACACTCCAACTCAAAAAAATAAAAAAATAAAAAAGAGTAACAGCAGTGGGAGAATCAGTTGTCGTCTCATACAGAGAGAGATAATCCAAGTGCATCCAAAAACCAAATATGGAGTTATCTTTATATTTTAAGCTTGAAGGTCATGGATTGGCTTACTAGTTTCCATTTATGGGATGGATGTTTTATTTTTAGAATCTTCTGTTTGGGAACATTGGTGTAATCCATGTGACCAATGACTTGACACCCACGGGTGTTGTCTGCTAAGCCTTCAGGCGCATCAGCCTCTAGTTGAGGAGGGTTCTTGATTCCAAGGGAAAGCCACAAACCGGGATCTGAAAATAAAACCACATCCATCAGGATTCATTGCTATCTATGATGTTACTGGGACACACTCTTGCCCAAAAGAGGGATATCAGATAAGAAAAGTAGCTTTGGACAAGAAAGTCCAAGAAATAAGGTGAAGCCAATAGCGACACTTTGATATTTTCTTTTATATCATTCTTCCTTACATTAACCAATAATTGATCATTTAGCCAGGAGGCAAAGGTGCTTCCAACTTACAAAAATATTCAAGAAAAGTAAAATAATAAATACATGTAAGTCCTGGGAATATCAGGCAAGAGCAAAGAAATCACACTGGATACAGGCTGTGTTTCTGGGATAAAGATTAAAACACTCAATCAAAATTCAAGAAATATCTCATGAGAGGAAAGAACTGGGAAAGAAGATTAAATCTGGGCAATTTATAAAACTGCATAAATATATACTGCATACAAACAAATGCTCTATATCAATGGTCCTCAGCAATGCCCTTTCTCCAGTCTGTGGCCAGATAGAAACCAGGCTACACAGCACAAGGTCATAGAGGGCAAACAGAGCTCCATCTTTTGTCACATCAGTGATGGCATTAGATTCTCATACGTGCACAAATACTGTGGAGAACTGTACATGCAAGGGACGTAGGTTGTGCTCTTCTTATGAGAATCTAATGCCTAATTAAGCCACCCTCTCCCATCCCTGGTACTTGGAAAAATTGTTTTCCATGAAACTGGCCCTGATACCAAAAGGATTGGTAATTATTGTGCTACGTAATATATAAAGCAAATATACATAATTGGTCTCACAAATGACATAAATACATATATCTACCTAATAATCTAATGAAGAAATTATTACATAGAGACTTGGGAGACATGGAGTATAACATTAGAATCACTATTCTGGTTATACGACTTGGAAAAAGTTAGAACATGAGGAGAATAAGATAGAGGAGATATGATGAGAAATAAGTAACCTGCTAGAGAGCACGCAGGAATCACCAGATAAAGGAGAAGGAAACAAAGAGCATTAACTCTATCCTTGACTGTCAACTCTTGCCAACTCTTTCCTGGAACCTGGTTCATGCTCAGGACTCCAGGGAAAGTGAGCAGGAGATACTGTCTGAGCCAGTGTGGTGTGAGGATCCAAGGACAAGCAAAAGAGAGAACAGAGAGAAGATTCAATATAAGTTATCACAGTACATGTAAGGGACCGTGCATCCTCTAACACTCACTGAACACTTTCTGTGAGCCCTCTCCATGGAGCCAGACTGGTGCTTGTAATCTCATGTGACCTTTGCCTCTTCACTGCCTCTTCACTGACAGATGAGTACCAATCAGCCCCAGTGCTTCCAGGAGGAGAAATTGAGAGGGAAAGAAGGAATAAATGAACACGGCCTAGATGAATGGATGTTAGGGGTTGGGAACTTTGTTTTAAGAACATCTTGGTAGAAATGGAACATTGTGAGAAGGTAACTGAGCACACAGCCATGGGAGGAGTGGAGATGGTAACTAGTGGGTGTGTCTTAAAAGATGTATTTGTACACTTTGCATGTGAAGTTTCCCTTTATTTCAAACAGAGATGAAACACAGAAAAATAAGCTGGATATGTCTGGAGACTGCCTTGTGGGCCCAAGATTCACAGTTTTACTGTGCCTAATACATTGTTATGGACAGTAACTAGTGAGGGGAGATTGGCTTAAGGAAGAATGGTGAAAAGAAGAAGAAAATTGCTAAGTGAGAATTCCTGAGAAAGCAAAAAAAGAGGAGTTCCTAGAAAGCAGAAATCTTAAATGAGCAATGTGATGAAACAATGTGTGTAAAGCCACATTTACAGTATTAATTTGCCAGAAAGATAAAGGAATTAGATAACATGTATTCATAGGTCTGTTGAGCAATGTTTGTTGAATCAGGCACGCAGGAAATTCTCAAAATTAATGCTCTTAACCATGACTGCATGACGATATTCTTCAGGCTATCAGATGAGGGAATTGAGATATAAATGCCAAAAAGACAAATTACTTGGCTGAGGTGAGCAAGCAGTAGGTGGCAAACAAACGCCTGACAGCAGATTTGATCATTATTTACTCATTAAGCATCATGGATTTCCACTTTACCCTGAGCGAGCATGGAGAGACCACATTTTCTCCTCCACCCACAACATCATGAGAGCCAACACTCGCAGTACAGCTTCCAATTCCCCTTTCCTTCCCAACCTTGGAAATGTCAGTGGTTCCTAGAATCAGTGCTGGCTATGAAGTTGCAGGTAGTGGAGGAAAGGTCTCACGTTTCTAAGCCATAGGCACAATCCCATTGTGGGTACAGCGGCAGATGCTGAGAGTTGGTCACCATGGTATTTGACTCCAGCTTTATGTGTGAAGCTTGTACCTCTGACACATGGAGCCTCAAACCTCCACTCAAAGGGTCCTGGGGACAGGCATCCGGGGTGGGAGTTTAAAGGTGAAGGAGGTTTCAGTAGGAAAAATCCCAGTTTTCCCTTTGGTAAGCACTCCGGCAACACCCATCTCTGAAGTCTCTGCCTCTTAACGAAAATAAAGTTAAAAAAATAAAATGAGGAAGAAACAGTGAAATTTTAATTTTTTCCTGTACACACACTATAAAGATGCTACCTCATGGGATACTGGCTCAACAGAGAGTATTTTCTGGAGATTTTGGAGATGGGCAGCACTATGCTTTGGTCATCAATTAGATTAGCAGCCCATCACACACACCATTTGTAGATCATTTACATGAGATTACAACACTGAGATGAAACACATGATTGAAACTACAAACCCACACGTTGAAAAAAATCATTAGTGTTCAAGGAGGATGAAAGCTGTGGCCATGCATGGAGGATGGGACACTAGACTGCTTTAGGTGGAGGGAAGCCACCACAAAGGAGTAGAGAACCTGGCTTGGGACACAGGAATCACAAAAACAGACCTCCAAAATAATTGGGCAAAATTGCCAGCCCATGTGGATGGCCAGAGATGAGAGAAAGGTACTGCCCAGGAAATGCAACTAGCAATGTAACTTCATCAAAGAGAGATGTCATGTTTTAAGGAAGGAGGTCTGTGACACAAATTTCTCTAGGTGAGCTACTGTGTTCAAAGTTTTCTAGTTATCCCTCACCCTTCCCCTCTATGGCCTATACTGATACTAACCTTCTCTTTTGAGGAGGCACCAGGTGACAAAGTAGTAGCCCGGGACAAGAGAACAGGACAGTTCCACCCATTTGACTTCTGCACCTAAAATTAGATCCAAGAACCAGTTTCCAAACAGTAAGTCCACAGGGCCTGCCTGCAAGGATGACTTTCTCAGCCTGTACAAGTTGCAGGAAACAACATCTTGGCTGTCTCCAAGACCAGTAAAGCTTCATGACCTTCTCAATGGAGTACTCACAGGCTACATCCAAGGCAGAGCAGGCTTGCTGATCCTCAGATTAGAACAAAGTGCCTCTGGACAACTGGTGGGAGTCAGACAGGTCATGGTAAATTGAAGAAGTCAAGATGACGTCCTGCTCTTTAACCTGAAGCATCACCCTGCTGAGCCTGGTGGGTGAAGAAGAGCGAAGATAAACACCAGAGGAGACCGAAAACACATGGCAAGCTGGTTCTAAAGGAAGGCCTATAGAAAGGCACAGAGAGGCAAAGGGCAGTCCCCTAAGAGTGATAAAACAATCCCGCCCTCCCCATCTGGGGCAGGAGAGAGAGTTCACTGGGCAGATGATGAACTGAGGAGGAAGGAGATGGAACTATCCCTGAAGAAATAACCACAGTACACAATGCACAAGCAGCGACATAAAGCTGCATTCATCATGTTTGAACAAATTGTGTGGAAATCAACACACCAGGGTAAAATGAACACAGGTTCTTGAATCTTCAGAGACTCTTAGAAACATTGTTTCTCAATGTCTCTTTTTATCAATACTATAGCATGATGAGATTTTTTTATTCACTTTCCTGCTATCAAATACTTGCAAATGTGGTAGGACCAAAGAGGCAGACACCAGACATTCATGTCAACTTCACTTGAAGCAAAAGGACAGGAAAGAAGACTGCAGAAAATGTTTGCCATTGGTTAGGTCAACTGAGTCCATTGAATATAGATGACTAAATTTGACAGATTTAATAAGAGGGCGAAATACCAACACAAGTATATCATGAAAACAGGCAACATTAGTAACAGGTATAGGTGGTAGGTAGGTTTTCCTACTTCCTGCATCTGGAGTCTCTAAATGTCAACATCAAAAGAGCGTCGACAATCCCTCAGAATTACCTGGGACATATTGGATCAAGGTCTTCTTCTTACTCTTGAACAATTCCAGTTTCTGCAAATAAAGTCAGATGGGATCAGACACATTAAGCAGATTCCCCAATGCACATGAAAAATCCACTATCCAATCCAAACACAAAGACATAAGCCTCCTCAGTGCCGTGCAGGGTACTATGAGATAAATATTTCTGAAGTTGTACATAGTGGAAATGGTTTGACATTTTTCCCTGAGTTCAGGGGCAAAATCTTCCTATTTGGTAGATCATAATCCCAATGTCATCTGTCCTGAGTCTAGGCACTAATACATTCTTTTTTCCCCACAGATCCTAAACCAGCAGCCCACCTGCTTCCTAGAAGGAAAATGACAATGATTCTTTTGTCCTCAGCAAATATCCAACTTCTTCTCACTTGAAAGGTTTTTCACAACTGTTATTTCTAATAATGAAATAAGAAAGGAAATGGTTAAATCTGGGTGAAAATGAATCTCTGCAGCCACATGAAAACATGGTGACTTGTGGCCACTGACAGTGACAAGGCTCCTTCCTATATCCAGAAACATGTCACCAAGGCAATACACTCAGTAGCAATGATCAGGCTAACACAAAAGATAGATCATAGAGCTAGGTGTAGTAGCCTGGTTCATAGCCTCAGCAGCAGTGTAGGCAAAAGTGCTACTGCCCTTTTGACAGGCATAGATTATCAAAAAACAATGCTGAAGAGAAGAAAATTTTTTTTAAAAGAATGTTACAGCTAGCAGGAAACATTACATCTGTCAGCAAGTCTGACAGATACCTTTCGGGGATGACCTACATAGGTGAATGTGAATTGGTCATATCTGCTTTGAAACTAAGATCCTAACAGTGGATTCAGGCTGGCACAGTCATGACCCAAGACAGGGAAACCAGCAGAGTTTGTTGACCCACCCCATGTTCACAATCACACACCACTCTAGAGACAGCTTAAAACAATATATGTGTATGACAATTGGTTATAAAAATGATACCTCTCAGCCTAATCTAGCATTCTCAGTCTAACAACTAGAGGGTCTCTCTGAGACATCATCAGAACTGTATAATGTTCACCATGGAGTGTCAGAAAAAGAAACAGTCTTTAAGGATGACTAAAAGAGTCACTAGTTTGCAGCAGTGTGAGTTTGGTATGTCACTGAAAGGATGAGAATCAAATATTCAGCAATCTCTGGTTTTCCCTGAGTGTGGAGTCTTCAGGTGTCAACACCGTCCTAAAAATCTACTCATTCCTCAGACTTTCTAGGAAAATAGTGGGTCTGGAGGTTTCATATGATCTGTATTAGAAGGGTTTCCTATGAGTGAATTGACATGGATCTGTCACATTAAGGAGATCACTCTCCAGTCACGTCCCACTCATTGTCCACTCCCAACACTGCAACATAATTCTCCCAGTGTGAAAACAGAACAATTTCATGGTCAGATTCCAGAAAGCCAGAGATCATATCTTGACACAACCATCTTGGTTAACTTTGATGAACTAGGGACCAAAATCTTTCTGTTCTGGTAGTATATTCTCCTAGGATCATGCGTCCCGAGTCTGCACATGGATCCAATCATTTTCCCCACAGATCCTAGGCCAGCAGCTCACCTGCTTCCTAGAAATAAAATGGCATTATTTCCTCTTTCCTCAGGTAGTACCCTGCTTGTACACAGTTGAGAGGATGTTTTCAGCTGCCATTATCAAGTCTCTTTTGAAGTGACAAGGTCAAAAGGTTAATCACAAAGAATGAGGGACTACGAAGTCCTAGCTGAATTAGGTGGGATGTGGCAGGGAGTGCTTGCAGACACATGGTACAAAATTATTCAACCACCAGAACAACAGAAGCATCCACTTCTGGGTGGAACATAGTGGGGATACATGGGAACGGTATGTCAGAAGAGACCACTTGCTCAGTCAACTCTGCAGATTACAAACTGAGGAGGAAAGAGAAAGGACATTCTGTGGGACTACCCTCATGATACACAGTGTGTGGAGGTGACTAAAACAGTCAAGAGTTTGCAGTGCATTCTTGAAATGTGGATGTTATGCACCCTGTGGGCTTTGCTTTAGAGGCATTGCGTAGATTCTACCAGTGGTTGCTTTCCACCCCTTTCTTCTCCATACTGCATCGTGCCATGATTCTTTTCCTAGCTGCTTCTCAATGAAGGGATTAAAATGCCACATGGACCATGATGGAATGAGAGTACTCTATGGTGGACCTCTTCCTCTTTCTCAGATGTACCAGGAGAATGATGGTTCTGGGTGTCTCAGATGCTCTGCATCAGGTAGGATTCCTACAAGTGAGTTCAGGTGAGGGTTTGTCACATAAAGCAGATCCTTCTCCAGACACTTCCACCCCACTACCTTCTCCCAACACAGCAACATCAAACTTCCAATGTGGGAACAGGAAAGTTGAAGCGTCATCTCCAAGAAAGCCAGAGATAATAGCTTAATACAGCCATCTTGGTTAGCTTTGCACATGCAGGGGTTACACTCTCCCTCTCTGCTAGGTTATCTTCCCAGCATCAGACATCCTGAGTCTATGCATGGATCCAATCTTTTTCCCCACAGATCCTGGGCCAGCAGCCCAAATGCTTTCTAGAAGCAAAATGGCAATCTTTCCCTTTCCTTCAGCAAGCAGCCAGCTGGTTGGTTGAGAGGAAGACTTCAGCTGCCATTACCAGGAGGAAGGAAATAACTGAACCTGAGTGAAAATGAATCTCTGTAGCTACATGGAGCTATTGGTGACTCATGGCTACTGAGAGTGATGAGGCTCCTTCTTATATCCAGAAGCATGTCAATAAGGCTATGCACTGTAGTTATGATCAGGCCTACTCATAAAACATAGATCATGTTTAGTTTTACCTGGGTCCCATCATCCACAGAGATGTAGACAATGATGCTATGGCCTCTTGGCAGGCAGAGAATAACCAAACATCATGTTGACCAAAGGAATACTTACAATGAATTGTTCATTGTCCCAAAGACATTAAGTGTTAAGCAGAGATTTTACCCATTCTATTTTTTTTCTTCCTTCCCAGGAAGTCATGTCATCATGTCATGGCCACAAATGTTTAGTGGAAACAAAGTCCCTTGATAAAATTGTGATGCTTGGAGATGTGGAGGTCTGAAGTGCACTTAAGCCTAGAGCATTGTGTCATCAGGGCTGGTGGCCCCGTACCTGGGCTGAGTTTGTAGACTAATTACCTTGCCGGTCTGAGCCTATCAGTCAATTGTTCCTCAAGGATCTCCCCTGGAAGTCATCATGGTCACAATGAATGAAGAGGACCTTGAGATACTCAAATAGTAAGAAGGAGACATCTCTCCCTTCCTGGAACTTCTTTAATTGTGTCAACTCTTTTGCATGAGCTTTTATTAATAATCTTTGGTTCCTAAGGTGAGAGAGTAGAGAAAATAAAGAGTGAACAGGGATGGGTGATAAGTTCTACATATTGCAACAGAGATTTCTGGGAGAATGTGCACAAGGAGCCCTCCAAGCAGAATTTTAGCATGTTTTGTGAAATACCTGTGGCAAAAAGAAGGAAAATGTTTGAATTTTTAAATGTCTTCCTGTCTACTAGTAGTGCTTTTGCAAGAATCCTCAATATTCTGTTTATCTTTTTGCCTGAAAAGAAAAAAAACCCAGTTGTTTTCTGAATCTGTTTGTTTCAAGAGAATTCAGTCCCTTTCGTTCTTCACTATGGATATGAACGTAGCCATGTAAAAATATACATAACACATTATTTAGTGTTTAGACACAAAGCCACACACAGAAATCTGGCTGGGTACAGGTGGGGTTAATTTGAGAGGTGAAAGAACAAAAGAAAGACTGAACAACACATGATTCTTTGAATGAAAGAATGAGAAGCCATACTCAGTCAAGAGGTGATTCTGATTAAGATTAAATGTGCTGGTGACTATAAAAATTTTGAGGACACTAAATGCTGCTTTGACTCATTTTGTGTTATTTAAAATTCACCTCAAGAATTCACTTTAAAAAGAGAAAGCAGGCCAGGCATGGTCGACCATGCCTGTAATTTCAGTGCTTCGAGAGGTAGATGGAAGGATATTTACACCTGGGAGTGTGAGCCTAGGAAACATAGAGAGACTCCCCTGTCTACTATAATTTTTTAAATTAGCTAGGCATGTTGGCACACACTTGTAGTCTCAACTTCATGTTAGGTTGATAAAGGAAGTTGGCTTGATCACAGAAATTTGAGTCTGCAGTGAGATAGTTTCAGGCCTCTGCACTCTAGCATGGGTAACAGAGACAGACTCTGTCTCCAACCATATATTTTTTAAATTAATAAAAGCAAAAAAGAGAAAACAGGGATATGAGTAATAATCTCAGCACATCATTTACTTTGACTTTTGTTCCTAATGTTTTAGGAATGTCTGGGTGTCATACACCGACCATGGAGATTCCAGCTCTTCCCTTGGCCCATGTTAGCTCTTAGCTCTCCCAGTTGGCTGGGCTCTTCAGAGAGTCACATCTTCCCACCTGACACATAAACCCCATTACCTCAGCTCCTCAGCTCCTCTGGACTTCTGCACCTGCTCCCCCTCCTAGAACTGCAACTCATCCCCCAGCACAGATGCTATATGTTCTTCATGTTCTGAGAAAAGACAGACATGCCTGCCTCAAAGGAAATCTGTCCAGGCTGCTGTGGTCACTACCTATAGGAAAGGAGGAGAACCCATCCCAAGGAGTAAAGGAACCCCAGTGACAGCCTCTAGGCAGGGATTCCCACATCTTTATTTCCCAACCTGCCAACTACATGGCATCAAATATTTCCCAATTTAGAGATGAAGAAAGAGAAACTCAAAGGCAGTTGACAAGGTACTTTTACAGTATTTGGTAGTGTCAGTATTCACCACCCCTACTATTGGACTCTGAGTCATGGACCACTTTACCAAATCTTGAAACATCTTATGAAAAACCTCTTATGGAAACTATGAAGTCATGATTTTCCAGACAGATTGGCTCCTAGAACTATAGGAATCACGGTTCCCTTGTACTGATGATTTCAAGCACAAATGGCAAAAGAATTTTTGAAGTACTATTGGCATACAATTAGGTAAAATATAAGGAATAAGACCATAATACCCCAAAATAAATATCCCCCAATACTAATCAAATTTGTGTTACATTATAAAACACAAAATGAGGGATTAACAGTGTTTATTCTGTGCCAAGAACTGTCCTAGGAGCTTTACAAAAAGCACATTCTGGAATTATTTGCAACAATCCCAATTGTTAGCTACCATCATAGGCGCACCTTAACAAATGAGGAACCTGAGGCACAGAGAAGCTAAGTAACCTGATTGGGCCCAGACTAGCCCAGACTGGCCCAGAGTCCCTGCTCTACACACTGCATCACGTCACCCCTACGAAGCCTTGGTTGCTGTCTTTCTTCCTCTTTAGGAGTAAGAGCCTGTGCCCAGGAAGCAGGACTTCCCTCTCAACAGTGTAATCCCTGCTCTTGATAGTGTCACTTATGGATATCACAGTTTCCATGAGGAATAGACTCCTTATCAAGATCCTTTAAAGCAGGTACTGTGTGCAGTCACCACACTTACCATACTGTAACCAGCACAGTGCTTTGCCTATTGGGCTTCAAACGAAGCTTGAGTTAAATGGAGGTTCATGAGTCCCAGACATTTACACCAAAACTCTAAATGTCATTTCTCTGTAGGATCTTGTACAGTACAGAAATGATCTCTACAAAAATGACTTAAGCCTGTCACTTAGAAAAACAGAAAAAAACTAGGAACCAATATCTGAGATCCTAACTCTATTCCCTCCCTACATCCCACCCACATACTTGGAAATGTCACTAAGC
>NW_007247808.1:261368-261809 GCF_000164805.1 Carlito syrichta | reverse complement strand
ACCAGCCTTGCATCCCAGGGATGAAGTCTACTTGGAACATGATGGATGATTTTTGAGATGTATTGTTGAATTCGGTTTGCTAGGATCTTGTTGAGAATGTTAGCATCTATGTTCATCAAAGATATTGGCCTGTAGTTTTCTTTCTTTGTTGGATCTTTACCTGGGTTAGGTATCAATGTGATGTTGGCTTCATAAAATGATTTGGGAAGAGTTCCATCTTTCTCAATCACCTGGAATACTTTCAGTAGGATCGGTATCGATTCCTCCTTAAATATCTTATAGAATTCTGCTGGAAAGCCATCCAGTCCAGGGCTTTTTTTTGTAGGTAGTTTTCTTATTACATGGTCAATTCCCTTGATTGTTATTGGTCTATTTAAGGTCTCAATTTCTTCTTGTTTCAACCTAGGCAGGTTGTGTGATGACAGAAAGTCCTCCATTTCA
>NW_007247808.1:245546-260498 GCF_000164805.1 Carlito syrichta | reverse complement strand
TCTTGAAGGCAATAGATTGTTGCCTGGTGATGTTTTATCCATTTTGCCATTCTATGTCTTTTCAGTGGTGCATTTAGTCCATTCACATTCACACTAATTATTGAGATGTGAGAGTTGATCCCTATCATAGTGTTCTTACAGAGTTGTTCTTCCTGTTTGTGTGTTGTCTTTCTTTTGGTTTTAGAGTTGGATCATGTGTGTTTTTAATCTTTTGCCTATACTCTTGTGAAGAATGTTGTTGTTCTTTTTTCCTTTTCTCCTGTGTTCGATGCTTTCTTAAGTGTTTCTTGTAGCAGTGGGCTGGTGGCAGCGTAGGTTCTTAGGGATTGGATATCTGGGAAAGATTTCAATTCTCCCTCACTGATGAAGCTTAGCTTGACTGGGTAGGTTATTCTTGGTTGAAATTGTTTATCTTTTAGAACTTTGAAGATAGGGCTCCAAGCTCTTCTAGCCTGGAGGTTTCTGTAGATAAATCTGCTGCTATTCTAATTGGTCTTCCCTAGTAGGTAGTCTGGCCTTTTTCTATTGCCCCTTTAGGAATTTTTCTTTCATACCTACTTTGTTTAGGCAAATTATTATATGTCTGGGAGTTGGTCTTCTCATTTGTTGTCTTGCAGGGGTTCTCTGAATCTCTTGTATTTGAATTTTTTCCTCTTTGATGAGATGAGGGAAGTTTTCTTGAATGATTTCATGAAATGTTTGTTCCAGTGTGGTCTCTGTTTCTCTCTCTGCCTCAGGAAGCCCAATTACTCTTAGGTTCAGTCTCTTGAAGTCGTCATTCATCTCTTGAAGATTTTGTTCTGTCTTTTTGAGCTTCTTTTCTATGTTTTTGACAGTTTGGGTTAGATTCTGTGTTTTGGTCTTCAAGCTCTGAGATTCTTTCTTCTGCTTGGCTAATTCTGCTTTCCATGCTTATTAGTTTGTTATTTATTTCCATCACAGTATTCTTTACTGCTGTTATTTCTGACATCAGCTCCTTCCTGTTTTCCTCTTGTCTCTCCTCAACTTTTTAAATTCTCTCTATTAATGTCTTGATGTCTGGGTTTGTTGCATGTGACCAGTCATTCTGGGGGCTCTTCATTGTTTGTGTTCTGGAATCTGTTTTCCTAGTATCTGATCTCCCAGGGGTCTGTGTGAGACCTATATTCTTCTTTTGGTTTTTCTTCATTTGTGCAGCTTTTCCCCCTCCCTACTTTTTCCTTCCCTCCACGTCACCGTCTTCTTTAATTCTGTTATTCAGGTGTGGAGGAGTTTTTTTATGTCTGTTTTTTCAATCTCCTATTCTTGTTTATGCATTTCCTCTTACTTTGTTCAAGTCTGGAGTTGTACTGTAGGTTGTGGGTGGTCCTTTTTGGAGTTTTGAGATTTACTTAAGTGGGGAGCTGTGATTCCAAATTTATCTGCAGGTCCTGGTATCCACCAACAGGTGTACGAATAATCTGAAACCCACTTCCCACTGTCTTGGAATCTGTCTGTGCAGTGGGGTTGTAGGTTTCCTCCCTTGAATCTCCAGCAGGGGGTGTTATCCCTTGCTCCAGATGGTCTTTATCACAGCTGCTTGCCCACCCCTAAAGGGAGGGAGATGTTGCCTGGAGGCACACAGGGGGAGACCCACAGCCTAGCAGGACATCCAGTGGTAGTAGACCTCAGCAGATGTTGCTCACAGGGGCTTCCAGGTCTGTAGTCGTGGATTGCCTCAGGCACAGGCCATGTGATGTGTAATGGCTGCCTTAGCGGTGGCGGCTGTGGCTCACCTCAGGCACTGACAGTCCAATGTGGAATGGCTGTTTTGGCGGTGGCGGCAGCAGCGGCGGCGGCGGCTGGCCTCAGGCACAGGCGGAGTGGTGTGTAATGGCTGCCTCGGAGGCAGCGGTGGCGGTGTAGGCATTGGTGGCTCGCCTCAGGCACTGGCAGTGCGCTGTGGAATGGCTGCCGGCTGTGGTGGCAGTGGAAGCAGCGGCAGCCACAGTAGCTGGCCAGACCGCAGTGATGCCTCAGAGAGGTCGACAGCCAAGCTCCAAGTGAAGAGCAGGCTGCTGATGATGGGATCTGTAGCCTCTGGGGAGAGAACCAGAGTCTCTTGGTGATCTCAGTGGAGAGTCTCACAGACCCAGCTGCCCCGTCGCCATCTTGCTGGAAGTCTCAATTTTCTACTTTTTTTTTTAAAGTGACATACTTGAAAAACTATGGTGATTAGTTGAAGCTTTGGGTTAGATTCCAGGACCTTCTCAGATCCAAAATCATTCACAAGGTGATTTTAATTCATCAAACATTTATTTCATGAGCAAGGTACTTAATGGGGAGTCTAATTCCAAATGAAATTACTTCCCAAAGTGCCTTGTATCCTCTGGGGACTTCTTTCTCCTTCTCACCTTTAGCCTTAGCTAAACACCTCACATTCTATGCCAACAATAGTAGCCAAGGTAAATATGCCCATTTACTGAGAATAATAAATGAGCAAGAGAACTGGAAACTTAGAAAGTGCAAATTTTAACTCTTCATTTAGAACCACTGATCAAAGCATCCAAGTGACAATATCAGTTAGAACCTGACAACAGAACCCTTTCCTGCTTGTATCACCTGTAGCCATCTGACTGCCCCAATAACAAGTTGAGCAAAATTGCCTTTCTTAGAAATCACTTCCATTTATACCTATTTTGAGTCCCTTGACCCTCAAAGGAGCTGTTACCAGCTGCAGCCTACCCCCCCTTGTATAATCCAGCTTTAAAAATATGCATAGCCACCGTGTCTGTTTCCTCTGTCCTTCCTGCTGCTTGTCTCCCATTGTTCATGGTCCTCTCTTGTCCTGAGCTTTGCCCCTCTTTTGTGGTATACTTTTTATACTGGAGTTTGTTACTTCTATTTTATTATAATATGGGGTTTATCCAAAAGCTTCATTTTCCAAGAAATAATGAATTGAGTCTGTGTCAGTTGGTCGTCTTCTTGAAGTATTTTGAATAGCCATCATTTTTATACCTGGTGACTTTGTTTGAACCTGTGACTGTTTAGTCTTTCTGAATACCCCTAAAATACCTGCATGATAGAGGCTGATATTTTTATGAGTACTGAGGTGTATTTATAGCTGTTGGTTGAAGAAACAGTTTTTTAACCATTATAGCAGATGCCATTATTGACTCACTATTTCCTTTGGGCCTTACCTCTTCAAGTGCCTGACCCAATTTCCAACTGCCAACACCTATCCCTCTTTGCCTGAGGACTTTCTCCAAAACCCAAAAGGTCCTTCCTTCCTGGCCAAGCAGTAATAAAATCTGGGACTTATCCTTCTTCAGGAGCAGTCCTCACCAAATGGACATAAAAATTGAGGCATAAATATCCTACTTCCATTGGCCCTCAGATGGAATATTTCTAGGATATTTGTGCTTAATGTTTCTCAGAGTTTTCTTGTGGGATTAAATTCCAACAACCTAGAACACACAGCCACGTTTTCTTGATAACACACCTTTATTGTCCTGCCTCTCTTCTCGTTTCACTTTCTCACTTCCACATCAATGTTTCCTGTACCTTCCAAACTACTTTTCTCCAGTCTTGGAGTCTGCATCCAGAAGATCACAAATTAAGACAATTGTCTACTATTTGCCAGAAACAGAAAAGCACTAAAATGACAAAGATGAATTAAAAATTGTCCCTGCTCCAATGTGTTCACAATTTGGTGGGTAAACAGAATAGAAAGAGGATGAGTCAAAAAACCTGTCACTCACCTTCTTGTTAAGCCCCACCCAACACCGCAGTACGTATCACTCCTCTCCAAGGCCTGGTATCAGATGATTCTGACAAGGCAGTTGATCTCATCAGAGTTGTCTGGGGGTGACTCAATAGAAACTGTCCAAGAATAAATAGATGAGGAATAGGTTGGCCCATACCTCCCACACACAAAAAGATATTCTGGTCATTATTGAAGAGAAATTCGGTGTCATAGTGACAATGTTCACTACTTTCTATTTTCTGAAAAACAGATTTACTTTTTTAAATGTGTTTTTTCTATGTGTCACATGCCCCAGCATTTAGCTGGATTATTGTATTTGAGCTAATAGGAAAGAGATTAATATTTATAAACCAGGCAATAAATCAGACTCTGGTCTGAATATCAGACTCTGACATGAAAGATGCTTAATAAGGAGTGTTTTCAGAATAAACATTTGAGGAAAATTGTGGGAGGAAGCAGAAATGAGCAAAAATAAAATTCAAAATGCAATTAGGCCCCAAAAGAGCCTTCGTCAATTCCATGGGGAACCATGAAGTTTAAGTTGACCATCAAAGTTGTCCTAAGTTGGACCAATATAGCCAGACCCACAATACTTCATCTATCATTGGACATAGGTCATCTGGGAAAGGATACAACCGTAGGCAAGATGGCCATCTACCATGGAGTCAATTCCTGAAGGCATTTACAACTGAAGGATGTCTACCAACAACACTGCCAACAATTCCTTCATTAAAGGAAGATCTGGGCTGTGCATCACAATGTCCATCACAATTTTCCAGTACTTAAATTTGGAACATAATAACCCTTTGCAAGTTTATCAGGTCGTGATATTGTGGGTTCACTGCTAACTCTGTCTATGGTATTTGCAAGACAGAATTGAGTATGTTAACACCCCTGAAACACCTATTTGGTGGATTTTTTTTTCATAATGTCTGTAAACTAGAAATAACTATCAGGTGCATGAAAACATATTTTAATGCATCCTCCAGGGTTCTTTTTTCTACATCCTTGAGGAAGTTATGGGAGTACATGAAATTAGCTGGATATATCAGACAGTTCCCCATAATCCCATTATTAGCGGGTCACATGAAGGACAGGGTACCTTCATTCATAATAGTTGTCATAAAAATAGCCAACTCAGATCGAAAATCTAAACTATGAAATGTTACTAATCTTGATCAAAATATGCAATTAGTCAAAAATAATTTTTATAAACCAAATATAGTTAATGCTATTTTGGTGGTTTGCTTTCCTTCATAAACTTTCAAGAGCCAGAATGATACCACACAGCTGTTAGATAGCTTTTATAAAGGACAGGGTTTTCTTAGATTTTGTGAACTATGTTCACATCCCAGTTATAAAGAGACAAAGCACATGGTCACAAAAAGGATTAATCACATTATTCATGTGAGCTCCTACTTAACCTTATAACTTGAAGCATTTAATAACAAAGTCATTCTAGTAATTTTAAAACAGATGCCGGTTGTGTTCTATTGATATAAGACAAGATACTCCCAACCCAGTGTGGCAACATGAAAATATCACTGGGCTGACAATTGGTACAAGTTGCTGATATGTATCCAACTGAGTGACCTTGGGAAATTAGCCTCATTTTCTTCTCTATAAAAGGATGTGATTCAAATACTATGTTCCAGTCTACAAATCTATGATTCTTTTTGCCTTTCAGATTAGTTAGTAGTCTAAAATTAAGAGACACTCTGTGAATTTAATATCATGATTTGTCAGGATGACCAATCCTAGATTTTCATTAGATCTGAACATGGTGTTTCTTTTTTTTTTTTTTGATTCGTTATCTTTTTCTTTTTCCTGTGACAATGGTCTTACTTCAAAGTGTTATTTGCTATAACATATCTCTCTTGCAAATGGTGTCCCAGAAATACGAGTTAAGTCAATAACATCCATGAACTTCATATTTAAGAACATATTTAAAATGTTGAGTTTTGGGGGGTTTTTTTACTACCTCATAAGTTTCATACTAAGATTTAACTAGGAAAATAAGGTTAATTTTCAAACAGTGAATTCCAGGATATGAATCCTCTAACCCTTTTACAGACTTATAGCTGATATATTAGTCAAGTTTCTCCAGAGAAACAGAACCTATTGAGAATAACCAATGGTATAAATTTGAACTCTTTACCTGAGTACAAAGTCAAGAACCAGAAGTACTGATGTAAGAGCAGGACAAGACGAATGTATAAAATCAAGTAAATTCACCCTTCCTTTGCCTTTTGTTATATTCAAGCCCTCAATGGATTGGATGATGCCTTTCAGAATTCTTTACTCAGCCTAACAATTCAAATGCAAATCTCTTCTAGAAACAACCTCACACACCCATGCCCCTCATAAATAATATTTTACCAGCTATCTGGGCATTCCATAGCCCAGTTAAGTTGACATAAAATTAATCATTCATCACAGTAGGTTTATGCGCTCATTTGGGCCATTTTATCAACACAATTTGGAAAGTCATTCTCATAGAGAAGAATTCAAACTTGACTTTCATCACTTTCCTATTCATTTGGACCAATCCTTACAAAGAAAAAAAAAAATCCTGGGCTATGATTCATCAGATCTGAGTTCCATATTCCCCCTTGTGCCAATGTACAGGCAGAACACCAGGAATGGAAGTACTATTATAGCTGCATGGTATGGTGGAGGGGAGGGTCCCAATTAGAAAGAACTCTGCTGAAGAGACAACACAATCAATAACATCTACATGGTGATTAATCTCTTTCTTGAATTCTCTCCTTCCATGACTCCTGTGATACTACCCTCTCCTGGTTTTTTCTTACCTTTCTATCAACTTGTCCTCAATATACTTCCAGGTTTCTCTTATTCCACACCCCTTTCAAAAGTGAGTGTTTTTCTGGGTTCCATCCTCAGTCCTGTCCTCATTTTCTTCACTTCTTTTGAGTGAACTCCTATAAACTCATGACTTCAACAGCCACTTCTGTTGCTAAATCTTATCTTTCACTTAGACTTTTCTACATGCTCCAGGCACATATTTTCAATTGGCTCACATATATATTGTATAAGCACTTCAGATTCGATCTATTTAGAAATTGAATTTACCAAGTTTCTCAGAAATCTGATTATCTCTCTCTTAGTTGATGTCACTATCATTTTCATCACAGTCTAAACTACACCATAGGTTAATCCTAAAACACTCTCTTCCTCTTGTGGTTTATATTTAAGTATTATAGACAGAAAATAGAAACTTCTAACTTGAAGGTAATGCCACAGAGAAGAAAGGGGTCACATGGATATTCTGATATCCTAAGTTTGGAGGGGTGGATTGGTTTTGGGGGTATGAAGTGGCTATAATGGTATTAAGAAGAAAAAGAGAAATGCAGGAAGAAGAATGGAGAGCCTTAAAAACAAATGTCACTGCTTTACTATGTTGGCAGGGACTTGACTTGCCTTTACTACTCCCAGAGCAAGGGAAGTATGTGATTAGCTTCAGTGGAAATTCATACTTGGAATGTATATCCCTAGAGACTTAGAGCAGACAGTATCATAGACACTTATGAGATCAAAAAATTCACTTAAGGTCATCATGACACTCATGACATTTTTGCTAAAATTGGCAATGTAATGGTAGTTTTAGCCAAAATCCGCACAGAAGCTGTGCCAAAATCAAGAAGTATTTGTTGAGCATCCACTAGGACCCCAACTTTATGCTATATTTCTAAACAGTAAATATAGTTTAGAAGACCTGGTAATTGCTCACAGGAAATATAAATTTACACAGGAAGAGGAAATGAACAACAAGCACCTCATCTTCTATGTGGTCTATAATTTCTGTCCCCTCTCCACATTTTTAGGTTCACTTTCCTTAATGCATTTTTAGATTCTTTACATACTCTGTTGTTTGTTCTCTTCAAGTCTTTTCAAAAGCCATTTGTTCTGCCATGTGCCTTTCTGAAATTCACCTTCCCCATTCCCATTTCACCGAGCCAATTTCTAATGAGCACTTTGATTAGAAAGCATTATCTAACCTGAGCTTGAATTTGGCTGCATGTGATTGAAGAATGAATACAGTTAATGAAAAAATGTCCACTGTACTTTGGCTGCTGATTACTTATTTGTGCTTTTCACAATCCAATGAATTCTGGGACACTGTCTATTTTGTTCATGGTAGACATATGCATTTAGTAACTATTTGTTGACAAAGATGAATATTTGGTTTTTCTTGAGGCAGTGTAAGAATTTAATAAAGAAAGTGGTGCTTGAGTTTAGGATTATAGAATGACTAGGAAATTGAGTGGTGAAAAAGACAGCAAAGGAGCCAAAATCAACAGCTAGAAAGGATCATGGGCCCATACATGAGGATTCAAAGGAGATTTGATTCATGTAAGGCAATAGTTCCCAACCTGGGGCCTATAAATCCCAAGGTAACAATAAAGAGAACATTACTTATTTTTAATATTTCAAAAAAACCCAAAAGACCATGTATAATGTATGATGCACTACATAGCTCCAACTCTGCCATAGGTATATATGTTGTTGTTAACACTCTAAAACAATTATCAACAAAAAGAAAAATGAGAAGAAAGGAGCTGAGTGAAAGCAAAAAGCTTTCACTGACTACTTCTAGTATACTATTTCATTTAATCTTTAAAACAAACTATTTTTCTCATTTTAATGAATGAGAAAAAGTCGCTAAAAGAAGCTACTGATTAGAAATTCTGCTAGGTAAGTTAATTTTGGGGGGGGATTAGGGACTCAGTTTGTTATCCAGGCTTAGAGTGCAGTGGCATGATCATGACTCAATACAGCTTCAAATTCTTGAGCTGAAGGGACCCATCTGCCTCAGCTTCCCAAGTAGCTGGGACTACAGGAGTGTGCTACCATACCTGGCTAATTTTTTTATTTTTTTTTATTTTTTTGAGTTCTACCTACTGGGCTCCAGCGATCCTTCTGCCCCAGCCTTCCGAATAGCCGAAATTGCAGGCATGCACTACCACGCCTGGCTGATTTTTTTGATTTATTGTAGAGATGAGGTCTCGAACCCGCGGGTTCAGGCATTCCACTCACCTCAGCCTCCTAAAGGCAAGGGATTACAGGCTGAGCCAATTTTTTGATATTTTGTAGAGACGAGGTCTTGCTATGCTGCCTAGGCAGATCTCGAACTCCTGGGCTTAAGCAATGCTCCCGCCTCAGTCTCCTAAAGTGCAGGGATTACAGGAGTGAGCCACTATGTCCAACCAGGTAAATTAATTTTTGTTATAAAATCATTTAGAAATAAATTATGTAATGTGGTGTTAGCATTAAAAACAATACTAGAGTGAAAAAATCATTTTGTAATAAATGTTCAGAAAACTGCCATATGAGAGAGAGAAAGCTAGACTCTGAGTGGTCAGGCTATAAAATGAAGTTGCTGTGTTCATAGGACATCTCTACTTTTGATTAAAAATTTTTGAAAAACTGATCTTTTCTCTCACCACAGCAAGCAATATATTTGGCCTAATGTCAATAAATTTGTTATATTTTTATTGAATCTCCTGCATGACTCACATTTTCAGGCTGTCTAGGCACAACATAAGATTTAGCAAGAAACAGTTTGAAAAATTAAAGCATTTTGAAAAATTAAAAATTATAAAAATCTAACATGTGGGAGGGAAAAAAGAAGTTAGAACTTCTCTTGAAGTATTGGGTTACTTTCCCATTTAAACACAATTTTCTGGATAAATATCAAGAGAAGCAGATGATTGCAAAGCTGCCCTGGGAACATGCAGAAGTCAAGAAACCAACAGAGTTCCATGGAGCTTCAGTTTTGCCTCCCTAATGCAGTTAAGGTGACATTGATCAATTTCTTTCGAGTCTTGTTCCATTAAAGAACTAGTGTTCAGTGATGCTAGGGTTTTCCTCTAGCAGTATTATTAAAAGGGAGCTCTCACTGAGAGATCCGTATACCTTAGACCTAGGTTCATAAGAATGCACGCAAAACCCCAGACTCTCCTAAGACATTTTTAATGAGTAATCAAGAACAAGGCAAGGGGAGAACTGGGATTTTGAAATACCAGGAGAATTTTCAGCAACCATTGACACACATGTTGATGCACACACATCGCACGCATGGGCACACTTGCATATGATAAGACATAGTTGAGCAGAAAGTTATTCTTGCCCTCCCAATTTAAGCCAATATTGGGAGAAAGTAGAAGCTAATCTTATTTTGTCTCCTGTGAGATGACAGTCATTTCTCACAAGATGATTTCTGAAATTGGAGACTCAGAAACTGCAAGGGTTTCATGACTAACCAAAACAAAGAAAAAAATCTGAAATTCAAATACTTAATAGAACTAGTCATTTGGAAAAAAAGAGTTTACTGTCAGTTGGGCTCATGTCCTTCATCAAAACATCTCCGTATCAGGAATACGAATGGGTTCATCACTTTAGATTATCCAGTTGAAAACAATGGACCAGAAATATATGATCCTTTCCAATGAAACAAGTTTTTGTATTAATTCCATCATCTTTGAGTGTCCTACTATTTCATTGTGTCCTTCACCAGCAACAAAAATTTGGGACTGACCCGTCATCCTCCTCTCACAAGTGGAAAAGTCTCTCATTGGCAACAAAACATATTATGCAATCAAGTATGTTTTCCAAACAAATCTTTCAATTTTTGATGAAGACTTCCCATTTTTCAGTTCTCTATCCTTAGAGCTCAAGAAATAGATTTTGGAAGCTAATGTGCTAACAGAGCTATGAAAGGCATGCACATATTAAAATTTTGATGGAATATTGTGCCCTTTTGTTAATATGCCATGTGTTCTTCACAGCATGGCTTCTTATAAAAGCTATGTTGTTAGAGGGACAGGGTCAAGGACAGAGAATCAGTGAGAGAAAATCTGGCTGTCTCTGGGAAAGGAGAACCTCTCTGCCTCACAGTGATTTGCAATGGGGGAGAAGAAACAGTTGGCTTCAGACATAAGCAGGAGACCACACCAGGTCACCCCAGATAAGACTGTGAGCATTGCCCCTCCCTCTCCGGGGAATGTCTCAGCAAAAGCTGCGAAAACTCCAACAGGTAATATCAGACTACAAAGGTCCCAGTGTGTCTGAGAACAGTGATGCTAGCCAGGAGTATCACCCCCAAGTCTGTGCCAAGTGCTGTGCACAGTTCACTGACCCAGCTGAATTTCTCATCCACCAGAATGTATGTTCTACTGACCCTCTTGTAATGGTGATAACTGGGGGCCAAGACAACCCCAACAATTCTTCAGCCTCCTCAGAACCCCAACCTGAGGGTCACAGTCATCCTCAGGTCATGGACACAAAGCACAGCAACCCCACAGAGACCCAGTCATCCATACCCACAGATCTCACCTGGGGCCTAGAATGGAGAGGAGCGGAGTCTCCTGGGCATTTTCTGGTTGCTGCCACAGGCACAGCAGCTGCCCAGAGACAGGAGCCTGATCTTGGCTAGGCCCAACCCCATCACCTCCATAATCCACCCCATGCCCCCTTTCCCTCCCCAACCCCCAGCCCCCCCCATGTAGGCAGTGACCCATTGAATATCCCCTGATCTTGGAAGAGCTAAGGGCACTGCAGCAGCAGCAGATCCATCAGATGCAGAAGAATGAGCAAATCTGCAGGCAGGTGCTGCTGCTTGGCTCCTTAGGCCAGATAGCGGGTGCCCCTGCCAGTCTCTCAGAGCTACCTGGGACAAGGACTGCCTCTTCCACTGAGTCCCTGGTGCCTTCTTCAGCCCCATCAAGCCTGTCCAAACCAGCATCTTCTTCTTCCTCCTCCTCCTCCTCCTCCTCTTCCTCCACAGGGGCACAAATGCCCAAGCAATCTTTCTTTCACCTTTACCACCCAGTGGAGTCACAGCATCCTTTCTCTGTTGGAGGGGTTGGGTGAAGCCACAAACCTACCCCTGTCCTACCCTGCCCACTCTCCAGCCCTGCCAGGCAGCACAGATCAGCTAATTGCCTCACCTCATCTGGCATTCCCAAGCACCACAGGACTACTGGCAGCACAGTGTCTTGGAGCAACCCAAGGCCCTGAGGTCGCTGCCTTGCCTGGGCTTCTGAAGCCAAAAAATGGAAGTGGTGAGCTGGGGAAATGATGGATCCCTTGGAGAAGCCCAGTGGGAGGCACAAATGCTGCTTCTGCACCACAGTATTTGGCAGTGACAGTGCCCTGCAGGTACATCTTTGTTTCCACACAGGTTAGGCCCTATAAGTACAATGAATGTGGCAAATGTTTCACTACCTGTGGCAACCTCTTCACTACCCGTGGAAACCTCAAATTGCATTTCCAACAGTATCGGGTAAAGTACCCACATGTACAAATGAACCCACACCCAGTACCAGAGCATCTAGACTGCATCATCACCAGCAGCAGCCTGCCCTATGGCATGTCCGTGCCACCAGAGAAGACGGGGGAGGAGGCAGCCACACCAGATGAAGGTGTCGAATGCAAGCTTCTGGTGGCCTCTACTACAGCACTCAGTGTCACAGAGTGCCTGACCCTGCTCTCCACCAGAAAAGGCACAGCTGCCGCTCTGGGGTTGCCCACTTTCAATAAGTTTGTGCTCATGAAAGCCGTGAAACCCAAGAATAAAGCTGATGAAAGCACTGATCCTCACCCCCAGGGAGTGAGGGCTCAGCCATCAGTGGGGTGGCAGAAAGTGGCACAGCAACCCACATGCAGCTAAGTAAGCTGATGACCTCACTACCAAGTTGGGCACTGCTCACCAACCACTTCAAGTCCACTGGCAGCTTCCCCTTCCCCTATGGTCTATTCTGAAGCCAGTTCCTCGCTTTCCTGTCAAGTGGCCTGTGCATGAACCCAGGAGTTCCAGCCCTGGCTCCACTACTACTTCAGGACTGGCCATACCACTGTTGTTTGGCTCAGAAACTGTGACTGGGAAGTGCGCAGTGGTGTGCCAGAGATCATGGGGGGTTTCCTAGCACCAGTGTGCTTCTAGTTTTAGATAACTCCCTTTTTTATTCAATGGCCTCCTCATCTTCCTCTTTCAAGACACTAATCCTCCCCATTTTGCTGGGAACTGTGTCTTTGCACTGTCTGATTCTTAAGAGTTCCAGTGTTAGGGAGATGAGCTCCAAGTGGTGTCCTCCCTGCCTCTCTGTCTTGTATTGAGATGTAGTATTTACTCTTAACATGGGATCATTTGGAACAGGAATTCTGAGGAGGAGAGAGTGGAGGTTTTGCTGTTGACTGACTTAAATGGTGGCATCTCCTCCAAGCCTGTAGGCTCCAGAACTTCCTAACATAGTAAAATGAGTGTCTTCCTCTCCACCATTAGCGGTGTTTTGACCAAAAAAAAAAAAAAAATCTATGTTGCGCTTTTCAGTTTTTTTTTTCAAACTAGTTTATGTATGTTAGGGTTGATGATTTTTTCCTAACCCAAAAAGCCCAAACCTTGTAATCATTCAATGGCTGGACATCTTTACTTTTCTTAGCAAAATTGTCTTGCAATTTTTTGATAGT
The DNA here is from genome assembly GCF_000164805.1 of Carlito syrichta. NCBI lineage: Eukaryota > Metazoa > Chordata > Mammalia > Primates > Tarsiidae > Carlito > Carlito syrichta. Next base: position 247,285 of record NW_007247808.1, on the reverse strand, counting down.
ACCTCTTTTTTGGGCATTACAACTAGTAGGCAAAAAAAAAAAGCTTGCTAATTATTCTTCTATAATTATTAATTGTTGAATGATTATTAATCATAACTAATTTATTATTGCTATTGTTTAAACATGATTTAAAAGCACCTTTTATTATTAAGTCATTAGCTATTTGATGTTTATCTTTAGTTACCATTGCATCTGCTAGAGTCAAGATGAATGTCCTGGCCTGTGTCCCCAACCGAAAGCAGAGATTATTACATGAGCTTATGTGCAAGTGGCTTATTTTGAAAACTTTAGGGAAAAAAAATAGAGGAAAGACAGCCACTTGAAGAATATATTGAACTGGTTACAGTTGCAAGCAACTGGTGCTTGATCTCTCTCAAACCTGAAACTGTACAGAATTTTTCTTTCAAGAGATGGGAAAAGAGAGTATTTAGTCACCAATTCCAATTCCTCAATGGTCACAAGTTGCCCATTGGCATTAATCTCTTTAAATTTCCAGGTTGCACCTGTTCCAAAATGACTACACAGGTTCCCAAAGTCATCCCACCTGTGCCATTAGAGACCCCTCATAGCAGAAAAAATATATATACATGTGAATATGAGTTAGCATCTGCTGCATCAAAAGCTTACAGAGATAAAAGTAGACAAAAAGAAGATTGTGAAGCTGGACAAGCGGTATCCAATATAGTTAAAAATATAGTTTAAGCTTAAGTAAGCAAATAAATTCTTAATCTAAAATTATTGGTACTTGCTGTAACTCTAGCATATGGACAGCCATTTTACCTAATGGGGAACAATTATATTATGATGATTTTTATTCTGAAAATGTTTAATATTTATTTATTCTATATATAACTGCAAGTATTTCAATATGACTCGTAGAATTTTTGTGTTTTTTAAATTTTAAACTTTATCCTACATTCATTGCATTATTTTAAACAGAAAATAAACATTACTATATTTATATTTTAAAATAAACACTTTAGCAATGATATAGAGAATGAATTAAACAGACTATTACATTAGTACAAATGATAAATAAAGTAACTTACAACTCTGGTAATAGCCATAAAAATGGAGATACGGAGTCGGGTACATTGGCTCATGCCTGTAATCCCAGCACTTTGGGAGGCAGAGGCAAGAGGATTGCCTGAGCTCAGGCGTTCAAGACCAGCCTGAGCAACCATGGTGAGACCTCATCACTATAATGAATCAAAAAATTAGTCAGGCGTGGTGGCACATGCCTGTGATTCCAACTACTTGGAAGGCTGAGGCAGTACAGTAACCTGAGCCCAGCAGTCAAGGCTGCAGTGGCTTTGAGCATGCCACTGCACTCCAGTCTGAGTGACAGAGTGAAACTCCAACTCAGAAAAAAAAATGGAGATATGGTAAAAGATATAAAAGATGTTGAAGTAAAGTCAACAGAAGAATAATTGGATAAGAGGAACAGGAAAAAGAATGGGGTTAAGATGATTCCAAGATTTTTTATTTAAGTGGACAGATTTTGATGTTTTTCGTCTCTGTCTCCAAGACCACCACCCTTCTCTAAACAACAATAATGAGCTATAAGACCATTGTTTCTCACCTAGACTGCTGAAATATTCTCATCATTAGTTTTTTCTGAATCTACTCCTCCTCCCTCCAACCCAGCATCCTGACAGCAGCCAGAATGATATTTTCAGAGCATAAGTTTTGATTCTTTTTTTTTTTTTTTTTTTTTGAATTGGAGTCTCAGTCTGTCA
>NW_007247808.1:232567-245526 GCF_000164805.1 Carlito syrichta | reverse complement strand
TCCCGGCCACTGCAGCCTCGACCTGCTGGGCTCCGGCGATCCTTCCATTCAGCCTTCCAAGTAGCTGGAACTACAGGTGCGCGCTATCATGCCCGGCTAATTTTTTGATTTATTGTACAGATGAGGTCTTGCCAAGTTACCCGGGCGGGTCACAAAAGGTTTTGATTCTTTACTGTAATGATTAAATTCCCCTAATGACTTGCCACTAGTCTTAGAAAAAAAGGAAAATACTTAATACATCCTAGGCAGTCCTACAAGAGTTTGTCGTTGCTTGCCTAGTCTATACCTGCAACTTTGACCACACCTTCAGATATACCAATCTTCTTTTCAGTCCTACTAATATACTAGGCTCCTTTCAGTTTTTGCAGATATTGAAATCTGTGCCTAGATATCATCCTCGGTTGAGTTAACTACTACTCATCTTTTTTATTGCAACTTCATTAGTAGTCTGTCAGGGAAGTCCATCTTTCAGTCTCTCCCCCCATCTTCCCCTCAAAGAAGGCAAGTCTCCTTTTAGATGCCCTCTCAGTGTATTGTACTTGACCCTTTTAGCACTTATTCCAGCCTGCAATAATTGTCTATTTGCATAATAATTTGATTAATGAGAGTAACTCCCCTCTAAAAAATAAACTCTATAAATGTGAGCACTACTATTGTTTTGTTCAATATTTTATCCTTAGTGGATAGGCTGCAGTCTAATTCTCTGTGATACTTGATTAATTCTCATTGGTTGAATACATGAATTAATTGCCAAAAGGGAAGCAGATTTATCTGGCAATGAATTTCCTGAATATTGGCTTTAAGAAGTCTGTTGGAGATTTAAGGAAAGGTGCTTAGCAGGTCATCGTTAGATCTCTGTGACTGAGAAAAAGCATTCAGGGCAGCCCATTTGGGTCCCCTTCCACTAATGGCAGCTCCTCTCCTCTCAATAAATTCTGCTTACTCACAAAAAAAAAGAGAGGAAAAGCATTCATTGTATAGTCAGTCACAGTTTAAAACCCAGTTTAGCCATTTCCTGTCTGTGTGACCCTAGGCAAATTGTGTGCTATCATTCACCTTTAGTTTCTTCTCCTGTACAATGAAGATGATAATAGCATCTGCCTCAGAGGTGGTTGTTGTAAGAGTTAAATGGGACCATAAATGTATACTTGTAAACCCAGCGTCCAGCACATAGTGAGTATACAATGAATATTGCCAGTGTTGTTGTTGTCATTTTGGACTACAAGAAAATGTTAGAATTTGATATAGGTTTTCAAGTTATTCAGGATGGTTGAAGTGATTTGAGTGGTTGAGATGGCCTAGAGAAAGAATACAGAACTTTTTTAAGAAGGCAAAAAACAAGAACTTGAGTAAACACCAAAATAGAGGAAATGGGCAAAAGTCTGCCAAATGTCGGTAAGATAATTAGAAAACGCTCAGGAAAGTTTGACATCAAAAAAGAAAGATCTTATTCTTTTCTATTCATTTATTAATTTAACATAAATCTATTCTTTGGGTGTCACGTCTTAAGATGTCTGAGGAACAATATTGCCATCCAAACCAGAGTCCTTATTGAGTCCTCTGGAAATTACTTACTTTGGTTTAGGATCATTCTTACCAGTTGGGCACCAGGAGTTCAATGTTCTTTCCTCTTTATTATATTAAAGAATAGTTTCCTTGGTCTTCAGTTGATCTAAAAAATAAAACATTTATGGAGGAAGGAAACGGGTGAATATTTCATTATACAATGTAATGCCCTATATAAACTCCAGGACTCTTTTGCCATCAAGGAATTTGCTGCAGAAAAACAAATGACAGATCTTCAACCAACACATGTTTGACAAAGCCATCAAAAAACTAACATGGGGGAAAAGATTCCATATTTAGCAAATCGTGCTGGGAAAGCTAGCTAACCACATGCAGAAGAATGAAACTTCTCCACCTATCACCATACACAAAATTAACTCAAAATGGGCCAAGGGTTCAATATGAAACCTCAAACTATAAGAATCTTAGAAGAAAATGTAGGGAACATTCTCCTGGACATTGTAATAGGCAATGAATTCATGGCCATGACCTCAAAAGCAAATGTAGCAAAAGCTGATTGACAGGTGGGACCTTATCAAGCTAAAAAGTTTTTGCACAGCAAAAGAAACCATCAAGAGAATAAAGAAATAACCCACAGAATGGAAAACAATATTTGCAAGCTATGCATCTGACAATGACCTAGCATCCAGGCTCTACAAGGAACTCAAACAAAATCAACAAGAAAAAAACAAATAACCCCATTAAAAAGTGGACAAAGGAGGTGAACAGACACTTCTCAAAGGAAGACATCCAAGTAGCCAACATACGTATGAAACAATGCTCAGCTTCACTAATCATCAGATAAATGCAAATCAAAACTACAATGAAATACCACCTCACATCAGTCAGGATGGCTATCATTGAAAAGTCAAAAAACAACAGGTATTGGCAAAGCTACAGAGAAAACAAAACGCTTCTACACTATTGGTGGGAATGTAAGCTACTTCAGTCTTTTTGAAAAGCAGAGTGATGCTACCATATGTTCCAACAATCCCTCTTCTGAGACTATATCCAGAGGAACATAAAATTATTCTACCAAAAAGCCACCTGCACACAAATGTTCATTGCAGCACTATTCACGATAGCAAAAACATGGAACCAACCCAGATGCCCATCAAATGTGAACTGTATAAAGAAAACATGGTACACACGCAAGATGGAATACTGTACAACCATAAAGAAGAACAAAATCATGTCCTTTGCAACAACATGGATGCAACTGGAGACCATCATTCTACGTGAATAATCACAGAAACAAAAAACTGAATACCACATGTTCTCACTCATAAGTAGGCCCTAAGCATTGGACACGAGAGCACAAAGTCAGAAACAACTGATGCTGGACACTACCAGTGGAGTGAGGGAAGGAGGGGAGAGAAAGGGCACACAACTACCCATTGGTTACCATGTTCGCCACCCGGGGAAGAGAGGGCTCACGAAAAGCCCAAACCTCACTATCACACAATTTACTTATATAGCAAATCCTCACACATACTCCGCAACTCTAAAATGAGAATAAAAACTTTTTTTAAAAGAAAGAAAATTAAATGATTTTGACTATATGCAATTTTCTTATGAATGGTAACAGCAAGAAGCCTGCTGCATTTGTTTTCTTTCTGATTCTATGTATTGTATTTTCATTCCTAATTGCTCTTCATTAGCCCTGACATTTCCAAACTTCTGGAAAACCAGAAATGGTATATTTTGCTTATGGTGTTGTCCAACTTTTTCTACAGGAAAACAAATGATGGTTCAAAGGTATTTCCTGAGAAATTCATCTCCAAGGGCTGTCACTCTACCAAGTGACCATGCCCTCTGTAACCACAGCATGTTGGGAACCATCTGGTAATCAAGAACAAAAATAATGTGATTCTTCTCTTTGCTTGTTTCCAGATGGTAAACAACAATTAAGTCTCAGAACTATATTCTTTAATTAGATGGGAAAATGACAGTTGAATTATGTTATGACATTTGCTACTAATAAATAACGGCCCTTATAATTTAACAAATAGTGGATATGACAATATCAAAATCAGAGTGCATCTAATTATTTTGCCAAATTGAAAGTGTTGCATCAGAGTTTCAAAGTGTACCCAGCCATCAATTCACCATGAATAATTCCGAGAACTATGGCTATGTATTATTCTGATTCAGTTCCAATTCAAAATGTAGAGTTCTTAGACAAGATTACTACAGACTGTTCTTTTGATGGTTACTTCTGGAATTTGTATCTGTGTATATGCAAATTCCAGAAAAAAAATGTAAGCAGTGAAATGGGTTTGCATCCATTCATGAAAATTTGCAGTTTTATTAGAGAGACCATTTCAACAAATATGGTCTGCATGGAACAGGATACAAGGATCATGCTCAATCAATATTTGCCATACAATTTTAGAGAATTTATTGTTAATATGAATATCCACAATGTCCAATAATGTTATACACTGTAGAAAATTATTTTCCCCTTTTTTTGTTGTTGTTTTTTGGTTTTTTTTTTTTTTTGAGTTGGAGTCTCACTCTGTCGCCCAGACTGGAGTGCAGTGGCCGCTCCCGGCCACCGCAGCTTCGACCTGCTGGGCTCCCGCGATCCTTCAGCCTCAGCCTTCCGAGTAGCCGGAATTACAGGCGCTCGCTACCACGCCCGGCTGATTTTTTGATTTATTGTAGAGATGAGGTCTCGCTGCCCAGGCGGGTCTTGAACCCACGGACTCAGGCAATCCACTCACCTCAGCCTCCCAAAGGCATGGGATTACAGGCTGAGCCACCGAGCCCGGTTTATTTTCCCTTTTGACGGCTTATATTTTATAGAGTTATAGGTAGAGTCACAGTTATTCTAAAATATATTCCCAAGTCATAGTGACTAGAAATACTGGCATTGATTTGGAAGCTGCAACTATTATTTCTCTAAGTTCTCATCTACTTCAATTATAGGTAGCTTTACTACCTGAGTTTGTTTTATCTATTATACTCACATACATAACCTGGAGTAATGTATTAGTGTCAAGTACTACACGTCAGCATTTGGCAAGCACGTCTATATATTGTGAAAAATGGCTTAAACAAACAAACAAACAAATAAATAGAATAAAATAGAATAGAATAAACAGAATAGAATAGAATTCTCTGAATGATAGCTAGAAGATGAAGAATTTACCTCCAAAGTTACAGCAGCCCATTTGGGCATAACTAACCAGTGCAATCACTTTCCACTCAGACACATTCAGAGAAACACTAAGGAATTCAAAGAGAATAAAGAGGGAAAAAACAACTCATTTTAGAATCTGCTTGTCTTTGGCATAGTCAACAAATTTGACAGCCTGCTACAGATAAGATGCTGAAAACCAGACTAAGAGAGTATGATCTCTGCTTTCCAGAAGTCTAGAATCTAGATCATGGAGCTACACTCTCCAAATAAATTGACATTTCACATTGTCTTATTCCACCAGCAAGCAAATTTTTGTCCCTGGGCAGTCTACTGGAACTATTTATAGTCTGAGAACAAATTTATTTCTTCCAAGTAGGTTTTTGTTCCCCTCTTTTGAATTCTCAGCAGTACTAACCTGATTAGCAGGAGGCCAGGTCCAAGCATTAGTAAGATAATTATGATTGTTTTCTTATACCAGGCAACGAAGGACCTTTGACAAGGACCAGCAACATGAAAAGCAAGTAGGCAAGGATAAAATGCTTACTTCCAGAAATGACTTAGGTTCTCTGATATCTTCACTGAAGAAGCAAAATAATAAGCATCACGAAGACATCACCACACAGCAGTGAGATGAAGAATTGAGTACAAGACTGTGGAAGAACAAGTAGTACTTGTTGGAAGTTTGCCAGTGGCATGGGGTTCAAAGTTTGTAAAACCTTTCTGTTTATACTCTGGTAAATATTCCCTCGAACTATAGTGTGCTTTATAATTTTTTTTCTTGCATGGTATGTAGCAAGGTCATGAAATTTAAGTAATTCTATCACTCAGATGTACTTAGAAGATTTAACTTAAAATATTTTTTAAACCATGTCTTTCTCTTGAGCCCAAGACATTGGTTAGCAGAAGAAAGAGATGAAACCTTCAATTTAATTTAATGCTTAATTAAATCCAATAATTTACATACCTTTCCCCTAAATGGTGAGTAGATGTTGGCACTAGAAGGGTGTGGCTTACACTGCTGTATGGTGTGAGTCCTCAGGAATGTTCTGATGCCCACTGGTCCCAGCAAAATGCTACTTTCTCTCCTGGAAAGTAGGCAGTGCTACAGTTAGCATGAGGGTTAGGCAAAATAGAATGGTCATGGAGAAGTGTTCCAAGTAAAATCATGGCAAATGAAAGGGCAAGAAGGTGATGTAACATCTTCAAGGCAGCTGCAGAGGCTCGGTAGAAGTAAATAACAAAAGTTTATATGAATGAGAATGCCAAAATATATATGAGGGAGTAGGCAAGCTCAGGGTCAACTAGGGCATGTTCTGCCATGTTTAAGACTTGAGGGTGGTGCTAACAGGTTATAAAAAGAGAAAATATGGGCATTTCAGAAAGATCACTCTAGAACCATATGAATGAGACCTTAAGATAGATTAAGCAGACTGTTAACAATAATCCAGTTGAGAAATGATAGAGTCATAAACTAATGCATTGGTAAAGAGGCGGAATAAAGTGACAAATTTAAAAACTATGAATGTGGACAAATAAAGGTCTTGGTGCTATCTAATGGGTTGTGTAAGATTAGAAAGAGGGAGAGAAAAATGAGTCATTTCTGAATTGAGAAAGGGAATACAGGAAGATGAACAGGTTTTGTAGGAAAAAATAGTGATGATCTCCAATTTGTTATTTAAAAAAAAATATGACAGATTTAAACTAACCTCAATGAGTTAAAGCTTTGATAAAGATAAATAGAGGTCAGAGGAGAACAATGTGTTTTACGGAATCCTTGAATCCTTAGTTTTACCCTCTCATTTATTATGCACACTCACAAAATCCTACAGATCTCTCCATTAAAGGTCAAGAATGCTTTTTTAAAAATTATTTTGAGTGAGTCTTTTATTCATACTGATTGATTTTATTATAGGGGAATAGGTTTTATCCTATACCCAAGAAATCACAAGGCAGGCATGTCTCTTGAACATATCACTCAATCTGCACCCCAGGCCTCTGTAAACTTGTTTTTACATAATTATCACTTAAAGTGTTTGACTGTCACCAAGGGTCAGTGCAAAAACATGCTGATATGGACTCTGTCAGAATTGCTAGAAAAAAATGCCATTTAGCGCATAATTTTACATTTGACTATTTTTATAGACGTGGTGTCCAGCCTGCAAGTTGAGATTCATAATATTATTCAGTGCTGTCATAATACATAAGAACATCATGAAACATTCACTTCTGATCAAAGGACCAGGAAAACGTTTTTGTTTGCTTGTTTGTTTGTTTCAGTAAGCTACTATATGGTACATCCTGTTGTTAGACAATGAGAACTGTATTATGATCTAGCTTCTCTTTTGTCTGGGCTACTGAGCATCTTCATATAAAGTTAGGGCTTAATTGTAACACTATTCTTGGTTTGAGATTTTATTTTTCCTTCTCTTCCATATGCTCCTGCTCCCCAACTTTATTACCTAAAGTTTGACTTTTATTGCATGTTACTGGTCTCATCCATCTGTACCACATTCTCACTATTAACCAACTTAGACTTCCTCAAGAGCTACCAATTCCTAAACTACCAAAGGTCATAGACTCTTGCCTGCCACCGAGGGCCTCTGAGAGTTCTCGAGCCATATAAATATTTGGGTGGGAGATCTCTCTTTTTTTTCTTCAAAAGTAACATCAAATCTCCAGCTGCTGGGAAATGGTGCTTTTTCTTATTATTGGAATCAATGAGTCAAGGCATATGTCTTTAATGGAGGTTTTGGCAAGCATGGTATTAGAGTTATTATTAGACTCGATAGAAGTAAACTGAATGGTTTGTTTTCTGCGCAGCAAACAAAAATCGATGGTTTAAATCAAACACTGCAGTTTATAATGTGGTAGAAATATTTATGTAAAGCAAAACACTGATAGATGCACAGCATTTAAAAATGTAGGTTTTTAGAAATTCCAGGAGCACAGATCATTAGAACAAAAAACTCCCCCACACAAAAAAGTATGTAAACTCATGTTAGATAATGTGCTTCACTTTCCAGGAGTCTAGTTTAGTTAGCATCTTCTGGTTGCAGGTAAAACAAGACTCACTTTAGTTATCCCAGAAAATATAGGGGATGGCAAGATGTTATGCAGTGTGAATGCTAATGCAATGGAATGCAGGGCAAGTCATACAGCTACAGAGAGATCCACAGTAGAGCCAGGCTACAGAATTTCCAGCTAAAGTCTGAGTTTTGAGTCTGTAAATATGTCAAATATAATTGGCAGTGCATTACAATGCATGATAAACCATTACCTATGTTTCCAGACTTTATGGCTACCCTGAGAGATACAACACTAGTATCTCTACTTGCCCTTTTCTGTCCCTTCACCAATTTATTGGTTCTTTCTTTTCACTTTTATATATTTTCTTTTGTTTCTCTTTTAATATTTTCTGATTTGTCTAACTCCAGTTTGACTCTGACTTATTACCTTAACCACATGCTGTGAATTCTCTCTAGTATGTCCTTTGGTATGTCACCAATTTTTCTCTGCATTTTCTAATTTGGTCCATATGAAAAAAGTCTTATTGGCCTAGATATATTTTTGTATCAGAACATATTATAGGTCATTGTCTATTCTCTAGATTGGGGTAGGAAAGACTATGAGGTCACATGCTACTTCAATACTTGCCCTGTGAACTATGAACAAAGGCGTATTGCGTTGGCAGGACCAAGGGCATGGCACCAACACTGGTGGGTCTAACATACAGTCCTCTAATTCATTTATGTAGTGAGAAAGTGTCCGGTTCTATCATGTTCTTTCTTTTAAAAAAAAAAAGTAAAATATAATCTTCTGAGTTTTAGGCAGATTTCTCTCATACTCAACATGGGATTCTAGAATGGCTACATAGCTTAATCAAAATACAATTAAAAATTAATAAACAAGGGCAGGTTATTGTAATCCTACCACTTTGGGAGGCCAAGGTAGGAGGATCACTTGAGGCCAGGAGTTCAAGACCAGTCTGAGCAACATAGCAAGACCTCATCTCTATTAAAAAAAATGAAAAAATTAGCCAGGCATACTGACACACATTTGTATTCCTAGCTACTTGGGAGGCTGAAGCAGGATTGCCTGAGCCCAAGAATTGGAGGCTGCAGTGAGCTATGACTGTGCCACACTGCACTCCAGCCTGAGTGACAGAGTAAGACTCCGTCTCTCAAAAAACAAACAAACAATAAATCAAGGCATTTTTAAAATAAGAACAAGCTGCTGCTTTAAAAAAAAAGTCTTATATATTTATACCAAAAATAAACACAAATGAATTTGTAATTATTGCACATTATTCTTTATTCTCATCACCCTCCCACTGAGTGGTATAGTCTCCTGCTGTAATTGATCACCTCTAAGGACATTATTACTCAATTCCTCATGCTTTCATTGCAACTAATTTCATCTGTATGTCTTACATCTTACAAGTTTCAACTACTTTAGAAACAAAATAACTTTGCTTCAAAATACTAAAGAGATTAAAGCTGTTAGTACTTAATAAATGTGAATTAATAGACTGTAACATTATAGATAGATGTAAGGCTCACTGAAACAGGGACAGTGTCTGTCTTATTTATGCTCTTTCCCAGACACTAGTACAATATCTGACACATAGTATGCATTCAATATATTTTTTTAAATAAATAATCAATAAATAAATCCATGAACACCATATCTACTTGCTCATAACTTCTACATAGTGGGAAGTGTGAAGATCAGAATCTAACAAGAACCATTTTTGTATAGTATCAAAATTATCTCTGGACTCCATGGAGTCACTAAGCAGCATATTAAACTAGAAGTGGGACAGGTTTAAATGCAGGTCTTCTAATTAAAAATGAATTCCTACATAAAGACAAAAGTAAAACAAAACCCTGCAGAGACTCTAACAGGAAATAAAGGTACTTAATTAGTCTTAACCCCAATCTCTCTCTCTTTACCCCCTCCTGGCCCCTCATTCCCACTTCCTGAACTTAACTTCTGCTAGCCAAAGCTTAACATTTACTGTTTGGTGCTCTCAGATGAAGAGTCCCTGGAGATAGAATTCCTTACCTCTCTTTCCATGGAAGACAGATTCTTAAAAACAGTCATAAAGTCAGGTACAATGGCTTACACCTGTAATCCCAACACTGGAAGGCTAGACTTGGGGGATCGCTCAAGGCCAAGAATTCAAGACCAGCCTGAGCCCTGAGCAACATAGCAAGACCCCACCTCAACAACAACAAAACCAAAAACTAAAAAATTAACCAGGCATGGTGGCACACACCTGTAGTCCTAGCTACTTGGGAGACTGTGGCAGAAAGATTGCTTTAGGCCAGGAGTTTGAGGCTAGAGTGACCTATGATAACTTTACTACACTCAAGACTGTCTCTAAAACATAAAAATCAAAATAGTCATGAGAACCCTCATTGCCCAGGGCAGAATTCACCCTCCAGCAAAAGTTAGTGTCCCTTTGTCTATTTGGAGCTGAATTTGAAAGGAAAAGTTACAGCTCTGGAGTATCTCCCTCATCTTGGTCACCACTGGGTAATAAGATTTCTAAGCTCATATTGTCTATACGAGTAAGAATAACAAAAGGTAGAAAGCCTACAGAATGTGTGACTCATTCTTAACTTTGTGGGAATAATTTGGCAGCACTTGATAAGGATCAAGGCATGATTTTGGTATTCATGAGGAATATTTATGTATGTTTTCTCCTCATACAGTCGAGCACCCAAATGAAAGACTTACTGTTCCGAACAGCACTGCCATCTTTCTCTTGAAGCCTGTTGTCCTTAATTGAAATCAGAGAAAGGGGCTGATTCACTAAAGTGAATCACTCACATAATGGCCAAAGTTCTAGAAGTTTGTGCCCCAGGGCCTAGGGGCTAAATTATTTCTGCTTCTGAAGTGGGCAACTGTTGCCAGCCCATTTGGTAAGGTTTATAGGAACTCTTCAGTCTCTTCTTCTAAATTTAATTAAAAAAAAAAAAAAAAAAAAAAAACTCTACCATTTTGTTCTTTCACAAAGAACAATCCCTTTGCTAAATGAAAAAAAAATTTTTCTCTTTTAACTATGAGCCATAATCTCTGGTAAGGGGTAAGACTTCATGGTTATCAGAATATTTTCTCTCACATTTATTAATTGTGCCTTCCTTGGCTTAAAGCCCTGAATGTATTGTTTCTGCCTGGTTAAAAATGTATTATTTTTAAACAGTGTTTCCCTGAGGGTTAATGAGGGTGGATTGGCAGGTGGCATACAAGGCCACAGATCTCTCAGTCTTCCCTTTCAACACCCTTAATCTTCCTCTTTCAACCAAAGAAGCTGGACTTCTGTTTCACATGTTGAATTTCTGCACAAGATTTTATTTGACAAAATGATTTGGAGACTTGGAAAAAATGGAAAACCAGTCAGTGGGGGAAAAAAGCACTGCACTTAAGAGTTAGGATATCTGGATTCTATTCTGTTTCTGGTCCCAATTAGCCAGTAGACATTGAGAAATCACTTAAACTTTTTAGAGTCTGACTTCTCTGCTATTAAAATGAGGCATCAGATTGAATTCAAGGCAGACTCTACAGTGCTTAGAGGTCCTTCAAAGGTCCTCAGGATTCTCTTTAGAAATAAGGGTGGAAGCCGGGCTCAGTGGCTCAGCCTGTAATCCCACGCCTTTGGGAGGCTGAGGTGAGTGGTTTGCCTGAGCCCGCAGTTTCGAGACCTGCCTGGGCAGCAAGACCTCATCTCTACAATAAATCAACAAATCAGCCGGGCTTAATAGCACATGCCTGTAATTCCGGCTACTTGGAAGGCTGAGGCGGAAGGATCGCCAGAGCCCAGCAGGTCGAGGCTGCGGTGGCCGGGAGCAGCCACTGCACTCCAGTCTGGGAGTCAGAGTGAGACTCCAACTCAAAAAAAAAAAAAAAAAAAGAAAGAAAGAAAGAAAGAAATAAGGATGGAGGCTCTATTTCCTCAACCACTTTAACAGTGTAAAACTCTGTTAGATTGATAGATAGATCGATAGATCGATAGACATGACGCCGGGTGGGGTGTGGCACAAAAACTCATGGATTCTTTGGTTCATTTCTAAAGAGAATTTTAAAGTGGCCAGCACATTTGAGTTCCTTGTAGATCAAAGATGTTAAGTCTTTGACCTGGTGTTGGCAAATACTTTTTCCCAGTCTGTAGGCTGTCTCCCTGCTTTCTTGATGGTTTCTTTGACTTTGCAGAAGCTTGTCAGTTTAATAAGGTCCCACTTGTCTATCCTCTCTCTTATGACCTGTGGGTTTTGGGTTTTGTTCAGGAATTGGAGGCCAGTTCTGATTTCCATGAGGGTATGTCCTTCATTTTCTAAGGTTCTTATGGTTTGAGGTTTTACATTTAGGTCTCTGATCCATTTGGAGTTAACCTTTGTGCATGGGGATAGGTAGGGATACTGTTTCAATCTTCTGCATGTGGTCAGCCAGTTTTCCCAGCACCATTTACTGAATAGGTTCTCCTCTCCCCAGTGGTAGGTGGTGGAGGCTTTGTGAAAGATGAGTTGGTTGAGAAATTGAGGTTTTGCTTCTGGAATCTCAATTCTATTCCATTGATCTATATGCCTATTCCTATACCAATACCAAGCTATTTTGATGATTATAGCTTTATAGTAGAGTTTGAAGTCTGGTAATGTAATACCACCTGCTTTGGTTTTTTTGCTGAGAATTGTTCTGGCTATTCTTGGACGTTTGTGTTTCCATATGAATTCCTGCATTATTTTTTCTAGGTCTGAGAAGAATGTTGCTGGTAATTTGATGGGTATTGCATTGAATTTGTAGATTGCCTTAGGTAAGATGGACATCTTCACAATGTTGATTCTTCCAATCCATGAGCATGGGATATTTTTCCACTTGTTTGTGTCATCTTTGATTTCTTTGAGCAGTGTTTTGTAGTTTTCATTGTAAAGGTCTTTCACGTCTCTGGTTAGGAAGATGCCAAGGTATTTCATTTTTTTTTGTGGCTATTGTGAATGGAATTGTGTTTTTTATTTGGGTTTCTGTTTGTTTATTATTGGTGTAAAGAAATATCATTGTCTTTTGCACATTTATTTTGTATCCTGAGACTTTGCCAAAAGCCTTTATGAGTGTAAGGAGGCTTTTGACAGATTCTCTTGGGTTTTCAAGGTACACAATCATTTCATCTGCAAAGAGAGATAATTTGACTTCCCCTTTTCCTATTTGGATACCCCTGATTGCCTTCTCTTCTCTGATTGCTCAAGCCAGG
>NW_007247808.1:205168-232268 GCF_000164805.1 Carlito syrichta | reverse complement strand
AAAGCTTTTTCTGCATCTAATGATATAATCATGTGGTTTTTATTTTGACATCTGTTGATGTATTTAATTACATTTATGGTTTTACGAATGATGGGCCAAAGACATGAACAGACACTTCACAAAGGAAGACATCCAAGCAGCCAACAGACATATGAAAAAAAGTTCAACCTCACTAATCATCAGGGAGATGCAAATCAAAACCACACTGAGATACCACCTAACTCCAGTCAGAATGGCAATTATCAACAACTCAAAAAATAACAGCTGCTGGAGAGGGTGTGGAGAAAAGGGATCACTTCCACATTGTTGGTGGGAGTGTAAACTAGTGCAACCTCTGTGGAAAGCAGTGTGGCAATTCCTAAAAGCTTTAAATATCAACCTCCCATATGACCCCGCAATCCCCCTACTGGGAATATATCCTGAAGAGCTCAAATCACTCTATAAAAAAGATACCTGCATACGTATGTTTATCACAGCATTGTTCACAATAGCAAGAACCAGGAAGCAACCATGCTGCCCATCAAAAGAGGATTGGATTTAAAAAATGTGGTACATATACATGATGGAATAATACACAGCCATAAAAAAGAACAAAATCATGCATTTTGCAGCAACCTGGATGGAACTAGAGTCTGTAATACTGAGTGACCTCTCACAAAAACAAAGGTCCAAGTATCACATGTTCTCACTCATATAATGTACCTTGAACATCCAACCTAATACTATAAGAAAATGACCGACAGTAGTGGGAAACTATGGGGGGGAAGGGAGATGGGATTAACGGTAGCAAATATCTGTCTGGGGATGGGGAAGCACCTCTTATCAATAGGGTGCCTGAATGAAACGTATCTGTATACCTAACCCTTAACTGTACCCCACAACATCATAATAAAAATATTGATAAAAAAATAAAATAAAATAAAATAAAGTGGCCAGCAAAGTTTTAAAACAAAGTTTATTAGAGAAAGAAGAGAGAAAAGAAAGAGAGACATGCCAGAGCTTGCATGGACAAAGGAAACCACAACTTTTGCTCTTTACAGTAGACCTGATATGCCTTCACAATGGTTTATATACTAAAGAGGGTGGAGCCCAGGTAACCACTACTGTGGAGATTAACATCTCTAGGCTTCTGATGAGGGGAGAGAAGGAGAGGGGTGGTCTTTTCCTAACCATATTGTCTTTTGCAGGAGACCTGCTAGATGTTTCCAATTTACAAGGTCTTATTATCATTTCTATGACTTTGGTCAGTTAAGGAGTGGTTTGGGCCTTCTGTCTTTAACAGAAAACCTGAAAGATTCTTAGTGATTATTATGTCAAACCGTGAATTAAAATGTTGGGCTATCCTAATCTTACATCTGATGGGGTTTTCTTTTCATTTGCAAGGGTTAGGGTAGGTTGCAGCTTGGCCTGCCATAAAATATAATTTTTAAAATGTCTAAAACCTGCCTATGGGAAATTCATCCATCTATGTCTAACCTATGCCAGCACCCCGCCTCAGACAGATAGATAATAGATAGATAGATAGATAGATAGATAGATAGATAGATAGATAGAGTTCATTAAAAACTTTCCTTTGAAAAAAGCTTAAATCATTCTATTCTATATGGAAAAAACTCCTTCATTTTGATATTTCATTACTCCGTCATTTCTACTTTCCACTGATTAAAAAACAAAACACTATTAAATGACTTTCTTATTCCTAATATTATGTTATTTATAGATGTTAGTGACATATATGACACAATAATATCACACACACACACACACACACACACACACACACACACACACACACACATATATATACAGATGCTCCTTAACTTATAGTGGGGTTACATTCCAATAAGCCCATCATAAGTCGAAAACATCATTTAATACTCCTAATCTACCTAACATCATAGCTTAGCCTAGCCTACCTTCAACATGCTCAGAACACTTCCATTAGCCTACAGCTGGGCAAAAACATCAAACACAAAGCCTATTTAATAATGAAGTATTGGCGATCTCATGTAATTTATTGAGAAGTAGTATTTCAGGTATTCCTGTATAAGTGAAAAACAGAAAAGTTGTATGGGTACCTGAAGTACTGTTTTTACTGAATGTATATAGCTTTTGCACCATCATGAAGCTGAAAAATCTTAAATCAAACCATCATAAGTTCAGGGCAGTTTGTATAAAACACAATATTTTTTCTGGGTACTCAGGATGTGTGTGTGTGTGTGTGTGTGTGTGTGTGTGTGTAGATATATGCTATGTATATATACAATTGTGCATATATAAAATAAATTTACATATGTATACACATTTTTCTTTAGTCAATACTAGCATTGTCTACATTATTTTCCTTGAAATACTCTTCTGGGAGATATTAGTAAGCATACCATGAAAAAAAGTCAAATTCAAATAAGTTTAAGATAATTCACAATACACATCTGCATGTTTAAGACTTCTCACTGATAACTTCAATGGAAAAATATCTATTTGATATGGTTTAACCCAGAGTTTCCCAATGAGGCACTCTTGAATGAGGCACTCTTTGATATCAACATACAAATTGGAATTGCATGAACCATGATACTGAAGCAAACTGAAAACAATAATGTGGCATTTTCCCAGTGTTTTTGTGGACTGAATGTTTGTGTTCCCCCAAAATTTGTATGTTGAATGTGCTCTAACTCCCAGTATGATGATATTTGAGGTGCAGCCTTTGGGAAGTAATTCAGTTTAAATGTTGAGGGTGGTGCTTTCATGAAGGGATTAGTGCCTTTATAAGAAGAGGCACTTAGAGTTTTCTCTCTCCCTACCCACTCTCCACCAGTACAAAAAAAGGTTAAATGACCACACAGTGAGATGGTGTTCATCTGCAAGCCAGGAAGAAGGCCTTCACCAAGAACTGAATCTGCCAGCAATTGGATCTTGCACTCCTCAGTCCCTAGAAATGTGAGAAATAAACGCCTGTTGTTTAAGCCACACAGTTTGTGCTATTTTGTTATAGCGGTTTAATCAGACTTAGACATTCAGGTAAGAAAAATTATAGTCTGACTAGTAAATTGATTTGGACTTGGTTACAAAACCTAATGACACAAATAGCATTCCAAAATGCTACCTAAAAATCTACCTGAAAACTTCAGTTGAGATGATGAATTACCTTCATACTTTGACATGTTCTTTTATCTCCAAAATAATTATTGAGAAATCTTAAAAATAAAAAATCCAAACTGTATAATCAGACTTAAAAACAAAATAAACAGTATTATAAACTAGAATTGGATCAAAAATACAGTGCAGAGCATGGCTAAATCACAGGACCTGTAGGATTAGAAAACAGGCAGGAGTGACTGCAAGTAAGAAAGACTAAAAATTCCACACTAAGCCGGGCTCGGTGGCTCCGCCTGTAATCCTGCACCTTTGGGAGGCTGAGGTGAGTGGATTGCCTGAGCCCGCGGGTGCAAGACCCGCCTGGGCAACTTGGCGAGACCTCATCTCTACAATAAATCAAAAATTAGCCGGGCGTAGTAGCGTGCGCCTGTAGTTCCAGCTACTTGGAAGGCTGAGGCGGAAGGATCGTCGGAGCCCAGCAGGTCGAGGCTGCGGTGGCCGGGAGCGGCCACTGCACTCCAGTCCGGGCGACGGAGTGAGACTCCAACTCACAAAAAAAAAAAAAATTCTACACTAGGGGATAGGATCCAGTCTCACTGCTTGAAGCCAGGTGCTGGATGGAAATACTCCACGCTTTCCATATTATAATAAGGAGAGCCCTAATGCTCATAGGAAGAGGTTGATAAAACAGCTTTCGTCTTGGGCCCAAGACTTTATAAATTGTGTGGTCAGAAGAAGTGTCATGTGCTAAGGAACTGGACATTTACTATATCTAACATCACAACAAAGCAGGAATCACAACACATCCAAACACCCAATTCTAGAAAGGAGATCCATAATGCTACTTGAAGACAACAGAGTATAGCACTAGATGAGGTGGAGATAAGCACAAAAGAAAAAAAAGTGAAAGTAAAGTCATCCCATTTCAGAAAGAGACAGCATGCACAGGAAGAAAACTAATGCTAGAAAAGGCAGCCAACAAAGTCCACAATAGGATCAAGAAGCTGCTTTGGGTGATTAGTAGTCAAAGAATATTCTAAGAATTTATTAAAAGAATTTAGAATATTCAGAGAGATAAAGAAAAGAATAAAATTTATTTAAAGAGATAATAAATTATGATACAAATAGAAAAAATAAAAAAGAGTGCATAAAAACAGTTCAAACTTTTTTAAAATTATGAAAAACAAAAACTTAGATGAACTCAGGATTTGACCCCCCAAAAAAAAGAATTAATGAATGGGAAAATAGTGCTGAGGAATTTCTCAGGATGCAGAGTAGGACAACGATAAAAATGTTGAAATAGGCCGGGCGCGGTGGCACGTGCCTATAGTTCCAGCTGCTTGGAACTGAGGCAGAAGGATCACCTGAGCCCAGAAGGTCGAGGCTACTGTGGCCATGAGCGTGTCACTGCACTCCAGCCTAGGCAACAGAGTGAGACTCCAACTAAAAAACAAACAAACAAAAAATGTTGAAACAGCAGTTAGGACACATCGAGTCTAAAATAAGAGACCCCAAAGGAATGCAAAGAAGAAAATGGAAACAACAGTGAAGGAAAAGTAGTGAAAGTGATGTCACACCTCTGCTCTAAATCCTTCACAACTTTCCGTATCACACAGAGTGAAACCCAAAGTCCTGAAAATTTCTGTGCAAACCTGTGCACACCCCACACCCACTTATACCTGCTACTTTCTGATCTCTTCTCCCCCTGTTTCTCTGTTTTGCTTTCTGTTTCCAGCCACAATGTGCCGTTTTTCTTTTCTGGACTTTCCCAGCACGCTTCAGCACCAGAACTTTCACATCTGTGGTTCTCCTGGCCTCCTACAGGTTGCCCCCGGGGTTACACCCTCACCTCCTTCAATTGTTCATTCACATATCATCCTCCTCAGATGAACCTTTCCCGACCGCCTGTTTAAACTCTCATTCTCTCTCTGGCCCTCCCTATCCTCCTTCCCTGTGTTACTCTTCTTAAAACTCAATGCTAGCTCACATACTATGTGCTTCACACATTTACTTTGTGTCTTTTCCCATTAAGCTTTAGACTCC
This sequence comes from Carlito syrichta, assembly GCF_000164805.1. Lineage (NCBI taxonomy): Eukaryota > Metazoa > Chordata > Mammalia > Primates > Tarsiidae > Carlito > Carlito syrichta. The sequence continues at coordinate 227,126 of NW_007247808.1, read as the reverse complement.
TTGAGATCAGAAGTGTTTCTTTTGTATTTATTGTTGTATCTCCAGTGCCAAGAACAGTGTCTGATACACTGTAGGTACCAAATAACTATTTATTGGTAGAATCAATAAATGATTCCTGGTATATGGAAAGCACTCAATGAAGATTAGGTATTGCGATTTAGTCATAACCATTGAGTTACCAATAATTCCCTACTTAGTCTCCTCTGCTAATCACTTTGCTTCAGACAAGTCAGTCACATTATCTTCATAATAATGGCAACCATCTTTGATGCACCAAGCTCCCTTTGACATTTTATATTTGTTATACCAATTTAACATCAGTTCCAAAATGAGGAAAGTACTATCCCCATCTTATTGTGAATATGAGATGAAGATATGAAAATATTAACCTATTTCCTCACATTCATTTACATAGAGAGTGATAGAGGACATTGGAACCTGAATTTCTTCACCTCCAGAGACTCCACTTCCCTCTTCACAGGTGGATTGGTTTGCTTGCTTCTCTGGCACCAGGACATTCCATAACCACCCCCTCTGCTCCATGATACCTCTGGTTTTTATTAACCATCTTCGATAGTGACTTCAGTGAACACTGTTGCCATTCCTTCTTGTTAAGGTTGATCTATCTGGAAATCTGTCACTTCTAAAAATAACTTTGGGTGTCCCTAGCTCCAAGGGTAAATCTTGATATATCTAAGCAAATCAGAACATTAAGGTGACATCACCAAATGGCAAAGTAGAGAAGGTCAATGCACTGTCACTTCACAAAAGCAACTAATAAACTAGCACAAACTGTCAGAATCTAAGCCAGTCATGGCAATCCATTTTCCTTGCCAGCGATTATCTTAGAAATAGACATTTGATAAAATTGTGAGACATGAGGATCATCAGCTGGACTACTTCTGAGAATAGTTCCTCACTCCAGAGTGAAGGAAAAACAGGAGAAATGAATTCTTCTTCCAGACATGTTCGTATTTGAATGAGATGCCTAAACTATTACTACCATTTTTCAACCAACCTGAAGATGAAACTAACACAGGGAAAAGACTCAGTAGAATTTTAGTGGACTTAAGAGACCTTGTATACCAAACATAGCTTACCCATGGGAGGTACGTAAAACATTTTAAAAGTGTGTGTGTGTTACTTTAACTAAAAGCACTCTGATAATACAGAACCCCCTTCCCACCTTAGAAGTAGCTCAATCTCCACAAATCACTTAGATGGACATATATTTCTACTGTGTGAACATTGACAACTATTTGGAATTCATAACTTCTGAGATTGGGTTGGTTATAGGTCTGCCACTAAAAATAACTTAAGATAGAAATTTTGATTATTTTCCAGACCAATTAAAAGGCTGGGGGGAGAGCTGAGGTCAAAGATCAAACTCTTATCTGGTCATGAAGAGCTACATATGGAGTAGTACACTGAGACACAAAGAAGTTAAGTGATTTGGTGAAGCTGACCCTATTAGTTGATAGGCAAACTGAGACTGCAAGACAAGCGCCTCCACCTTGTTGCAAGACATCACACACACGCAGGTTAAACATAGCTCCACACATACTTCCAGGTGCAGTGCATAACTGATAGAAGAGGGAGGAAAAATACAGAGATTAAATGAAATTTAATTATACCTGAAAGATGAATATTTTGCCCACCAATGATTATTATCAGTAGTGAGGAAAGAAGCTACTGTTTGGAAATACATTCTACTATTGACATCTTGGTTGCATCTCTTCCAGGTGAACAATTAAACATTCACCCTCTTTGTCAAGAGCATTATTAGAAAACCTAAGCCTGTTTAACTTCTTTCATCTTATTTGGCAGATGATTTCCTTTGACCTCATTACAGGAAAAAAATTGTCCTTTGACATGCAAGTATGGATCTCATAAGCTTGACTTTTTTTTGGCCTCTGAAGACATTCTTAGAAAATGTTTACTTATGCTTGTATCAGAACTATTTCAGGGTAATAGGTTTCCTTTAAATATATAAGAAAGGACATTGGGGAGGGTCTGGTACCAGAGGTTCCTGACCATCTTTTCTTTGATTGTTTGAAAATAATAATCATCACCATCATCATAATTATCATCACAGATGTAACTAAATATACTTTTTGTATATGTATATATATATATATAAATTTCAAATCATTGGAGGTAAAAAATCTTTTAGGCTAGCCGGGCTCGGTGGCTCAGCCTGTAATCCCGCGCCTTTGGGAGGCTGAGGTGAGTGAATTGCCTGAGCCCGCGGGTTCGAGACCCGCCTGGGCAGTGAGACCTCATCTCTACAATAAATCAAAAAATCAGCTGGGTGTGGTGGTGCATGCCTGTAATTCCGGCTACTAGGAAGGCTGAGGCGGAAGGATCGCTGGAGCCCAGCAGGCCGAGGCTGCGGTGGCCGGGAGCGGCCACTGCACTCCAGTCTGGACGACAGAGTGAGACTCCAACTCAAAAAAAAAAAAAATCTTTTAGGCTAAAATTAGTCTAATATTATGGCTAAAAACACTCACTAGGGTCTAGATTAACTGGGTTAAAATCTCAGATTAACCATTTTTCCAGCTGAGTAACATCAGAGAAGCTATTTAACTGCTCTGTACCTCAGTTTGCTCATCTGTAAGACTGAAACCTTTTACAATAGTATCTACCTACCTACCTAGGATGTGGTCTAAATTATAACTAACTTTTTACTATATGTGTTAAATAATACCTGTCTGTCCTGTGGATTAAATGAGATTAAATGTGAAGTTTCCAGATCCCAGCCTGGCTCGTGATAATCACTATACAAGTATTATCTGTTCTTATTATTTAGCACTTTAATGGCAGATAGAGCCAGCAGCACAAACTAAATGTCTGCTATAGTCTAGGCACAGAGCCAGATGCTCCAAGTACAACTGTGCACATAGTAGAAACAGTTCTTGCCTTCATGTGCTTCATTCTGGGGATACAGATAATAAACAGACAATTGCAATGCAAAATAATCAGCACTGGGACCGAGGTCGTACTGGATGCCATGCTAAATGTAGGCGAGGGAAGCTGAGGGAAGGGGGAAAGAATTACCTAATCTGAAAGAAGCTTTTTGCGGGGGAGAGCCTCCTCAGCTGGAACATGAAGATAAGGTGGAAGTTAGCTACGCAAACAACTGAGGATGAAACTGCTACAAGCAAAGGGATAAGTCTTAACTGTTTCTCTAGCTACATCACAACTTAAAACACTTCTGCTGGCTCCACCCTCGTCACTGAACACATTGAAAATGTTTTGGTTGCCTGTCATTAACCAGATATGGGAGGAAGATGTGATCTGTACCCCCTTTCTTGCCATGTGAACACATGCCCAAATAAACATCAATCACCTCTTTATTCTAGGTTCACAGTGGTAGATTTCAACTGCACAGAGTTTGGGAAAGGGATAAAATCAAGGAGGACTTTTCATCTACAGTCTAATTTCTCCCAAAGCACTATACACAAGCATAGAGACCCACTGCCCAGTCTTTCTAAAGACCCCCCACATGAATGCTTTCAAGGTTAATGGAGCATATTTGTGCTTCATCCTACTAACGCCTTTTTCAATGCCTCGCTCTTTTAAACTTCTTCTCCTAGTCTAAAATTATTCCACCTTCTTTAAACAGAGTCATGTTCATTTACCTGGTGGTTAACAAGCTCCAAGTTTTCCTGTTTCTTAAAAATTTTTCTAGATAGAGGAAAGGGAAGGTTTCCACCTGAGAGTAGAAAGGGAAAAAAGGTCATTAGGGGAGGTTCTGTGCCACAGGTTCCTGATAGATTTTTCTTTGGCTACCTGAAATAAAAGCAATAATAACAATAACGATAGTAATAACCACAGACATCCCACATTGAGAAAGTTAATTTCCTTCTAATAGCTCTCCAGTTCTATGAATCCTCTCCTCCAACTCTGAGAGCATAAGTTTTAGGTCTCATTTTGCTAAACAATGCTGTTTACTTTCAACCCACATTGCAGTGTCCTCCCCATTAGCTTCAAAGTGGGTTTTTCTCACTTCCTGGCTATCTTCTACCTCCATTTCATGAGTTAAATATACAAGAAATAGGAAAGTTTCAGTAAATGAAAAGGTACTTATCAAAAACAGTAATAGTAGTAATTAATTTTTAATAGTATGATTTAGTTTTAATTGATTGTATTTTTTATTTTAAATCTAATAATATTTCTATATAATTTTGGCAATATAATGAGAAATACTATTTATTTTAAATGTGTAATCGTTGACTTCAAATGATACTTGGAAAAAAAGTAAGAACTTCTACTTAAATATGGTGGACATACATGTCTCATTTCTGTCAGCGCTGACAATCCTTGAGTTTTTGAAAATGACATCAAATCATCTTTTTAATTTGTAACTACATTCAAAATTAATAAAATGAACCTCTATGGACTAGAAACTATTAGGAATCTCTGGATGAGAGATAATAAAAAAGAGACCATAAAGTCAAAGGAATGAAATCAGGGTAATGGGATGAAAATGATACCTGGAAAAATTGAATTGAAATCATAATTAAAACTCTTAATAATATGAATAACAGGGAAAAAAATCAGCTGAAAGTGAATTGGTGAGCTGGCAAACTCAGCTGATAAATTTTCCAGGACATATTGTCAATGATTTTCCCAAAACCTGTCATAAAAGAATACAAAATTAGAAAGTATGAAAGAAAAGTCAAGAAATATGAAAACTTCAGAATGTCCAGCTTTCACATCATAGAAATACCAAGAAGGAGAAACTAAAGAGATTCTAGAGAGTCGAAATTCAAAGGAAAAAAATAATGTGATTCTGGCCATTTCTAGACTTTAAAAAAAATAACAAAGTGATCATTTTAAGAATTACTTATTTACAATTCATTCGATTCATATTTTTTCAGACAATAATGTGCCAGGCACTGCACAAGGCATTGAAAATCTAACAATAGTAATAAAATGCATACACTCACATATCACAAATTTCCACATGATTTTAGGGGTTAAGAGTTCATGGATTCATAATTTTTCTTACTTTTATGTGAAACTGTTCACCTGTTTTCACTGGAATGACTTGGCAAAAACAAGACTATTTTTTCCCTATTGAATTTGTGGATTGTTTGACAGAGTATCTTAGCAACTGATTGTTTAAAGGCATGAAATCATGCAGAGACTCAGTTTATAATATGAATTGGCAAACTTGCAGTCTGAGTGCTGTGCCACAATAGTTATGAAATGGTCATCTTTCATCATTTGAGGTAAATTGAAGTCCTTGAACAATTACTAACTATATTAAGTAATAAAAATCTCTAGTTTCCTACTAATAGTAGACATCTCACAGACAATCTCAGCTACAAAGAAAATCAGCAACCAGTATACAGGACAATCACTCTATGGGATTTTGAGTAAGAAAAACTTGTTGGCTCCTAGGGAAACAAAAAAAAAAAAGTTTGTCTGAGTTAATATGTAAATAAATAGTTAACTATTAAATTAATTTCCATAAACTTAAATGGATTTAAATATATCACAAATTCATGTTGGAATATTCGTTGAATTTCAGATCAGATACTTACTGGCTCAGAGAATAGCTAGAGAAAAATAAAAGAGAATCATTAAAACAGCAGCAAATAGGAAGAACTTTGAAAAGAACTAAACATGAAAGAAGAGCTTTATAAAGAGTAGATCAGCAACTTAAAAAAGACAAAAAGACATGCCATCAAAATATTGGATTTGCAAATAATATTTGGAAATAATCCTTATATCCACATGTTACACAGTGGAATATAATTATGTGATACGAGAAAAGAATACAAACTGACTCCTTTGTGTAAAATATGACTTTATATGTGAAGAACTATAGTAGTCATTCAAGGGATCAGCGTGATGTTTATCTCCAAGTCTATGCCCTGGTTTTTATGCTCCAGTGGTCATAAATATTATAGCATAAGATGTATTTTCACAGTGTTTGCTGTTTATGACAGACGGGTGAAAGGCATGGTGTTTCATCATCAGCTCCAGAGTATGCCATAAAAGCAATAAGTACAATCTCTTAAATAACTGTAGATATCAACCAGCTTCTCTGAAGCAATATAAGGAGAATTACATTTCCAATAGCATACCATCTGATTATTCATTGTTATCAATTCATACCTTTGTGAACTCTAGGAATTATTTTGATTTACTGTTAAGTTTTTTGTTTTGCTTTGTTTGTTTTTTCTCAGATCTCCTGAATGTTTGGTGATTCTCTCTGGGCTGTTGATAATTATCAGAACTTAATTATGTGATATTACCAAAACATTCTTAAGGAGACACTAAACTAAATTAAATTTATTGTGCAAAGAGGTGACTCACAAAGTTGACCATCAAAGGTCAGGGTCCTTTATGTATTGAAGATAGCATGCTGAGATCTTCAGAGTCAAATGCCTGTTGGAATTGCAATTGGGCTTTTTTTTGCAGACACTGACCAACTATACTTTTCTGCTTATTCTTTTCTTGACTTCTTTGTTTAATGCAACATTTAGTAGCCATTTATTCTTTCTTGCACTGCTGCTAAATAATTTAGTCAGCATAAGCAGCTAGGCGATTTTACCAAGACATAAGAAACATATCAACTGTAAGTTGATTGTCTTATGGAAGTTAAATCAAATTTTAAAATCTGGGAATATTCATCATAGTTATATTTTGCTTTGAAATAAATATTAATTGCTAGGAGTTGGATTTTTAGGGACAACAGGTGAATCTTATTTATGAGAAGCAAACTTATGATGAAAAAGTTCACATCAAGAAAAAGCTAATGAATCATGAGACCCAGTAACAAATGGGTAGGCCTAGAATGCTATTATAAACCTTTCTTTTCTAGTATTTATTAATTTTTCAATGAAAGAAATGTGAGGATATTTTCTAAGTAACAACCACACTAATTATAACTAATCAGTCAAATTCCTCACAAATCCTGGAAAGGTCAGAATAAACAGGAAGAGTACAGAGTAGCTAAGATTGCATGGATGAATGGTAAATAAATTAAAACACCCCCTTGCTGCTCTCTGGGCACACTTCTTGTATGAACGTTGTGCTGAGTACTGAGTTGATGATCCTGGATATGCCTGCCATGGGTGAAGGCAGATACCCCATGAAGGAGTGAGCAGTCCCTGGGAAAAGGCACATCCTCAAAGAGAAAACAAGCACCAAGAAAGCCATATTGTAAGAAATAGTATAGTGTGGTCAGTAAGCCCTGCACTTGCAATCAGAACCCTGCACTTGAATGCAAGTCTTGATCTACATGTTCTTTTTTATATAACCTTGGATAAAGCACTGAGTTGCAGTTTCTCATATGTATAAGGTGAAATAACAGTACTTACTTTGACCTCTTCATGTGAATATTATGATGATCAACTACTCTATGTATTTAAATTAGAAGGTTTTTTTACATGTAAACTTTTTACTTTTAATATAATTAGGCAATTATTGGTTTTACATCTGTTAATTTCTCCAGCACATTAACAGATATAAACCAAGAACCACATGATTATATCATCAAATGCAGAAAAAGCATTCGACAAAATCCAGCATCCCTTCTTGATAAAAACCCTTGAGCACCTAGGCACAGAAACATTTCTCAAAGCCATCTATGATAAACCCACAGTCAAAAGTTTGCTCAATGGGCAAAAATCAGAAGTATTCTCCCTAAGAACAGGAACAATACAAGGATGTCCACTCTTACTCCCTCCTGTTCAACATGGTGTTGAAAGTCCTAGTCAGAGTAATCAGACAAGAGAAGGAAATCAGGGGTATCCAAATAAGGAAAGAGGAAGTTAAGCAATCACTCTTTATGGACAATATGATTACATATCTTGAAAACCCTAGGGGGTCTGCCAAAAGTCTTCTCACACTGATAAATGACTTTGGTAAAGTTTCAGGGTACAAAGTTAATGTGCAAAAGATAATGGAATTTCTACACACCAGCAACAAGCAGAGAACCAAATAAAAAGCACAATCCCATTCACAGTAGCCACACACACACACAAAAGAAATACCTTCATATTCACCTAATCAGAGATGTGAAAGATCTTTACAACAAAAACTACAAATGCTGCCTAAAGAAATCAAGGATGACACAAACAAATGGGAAAACATTCCATGAGCATGGATCAAAAGAATCAACATTGCCAAGATGTCCATTCAGCCGGGCTCGGTGGCTCAGCCTGTAATCCTGCGCCTTTGGGAGGCTGAGGTGAGTGGATTGCCTGAGCCCGCGGTTTCGAGACCTGCCTGGGCAGCGAGACCTCATCTCTACAATAAATCAAAAAATCAGCCGGGCGTGGTAGCGCATGCCTGTAGTTACGGCTACTCGGAAGGCTGAGGCGGAAGGATTGCTGGAGCCCAGCAGGTTGAGGGAGCGGCCACTGCACTCCAGTCTGGGCGACAGAGTGAGACTCTAACTCAAAAAAAAAAAGATGTCCATTCTACCCAAGGCAATCTATAGATTCAATGCAATACCCATCAAATTACCATCATTTTTCTCAGACTTAGAAACGACAACACAGAAGGCCATATGGAAACAAAACAGAGCATGAATAGCCAAAACAATCCTCAGCAAGGCTACAGTAACCAAAACAGCCTGGTATTGGTACAAGAATAGGCATATAGACCAATGGAACAGGACAGAGATTCTGGAAGCAAAAACTCAGTCCCTCAGCCAACTCATCTTCAACAAAGCTGCCAATTTTCCCCAGTGGCACTAGCCACTGGGGAAAAGAGACTATATTTAGCAAATGGTGCTGGGAAAACTGGCTAACCTCATGCAGAAGAATGAAACTGGACCCCTACCTATCACCATATACAAAAATTAACTCTAAATGGATCAAAGACCTAAAAGTAAAACCTCAAACTATAAGAATCCTTGAAGAAAATGTTGAAAACACTCTTGTGCACATCAAAGTAGACAACGAATTCTTGACAAAATCCCCAAAAGCAAATACCATAAAAGCTAAAATAAACTAGTGGGACCTCATCAAACAGAAAAGCTTTTGCACAGCAAAAGAAACCATCAAGAGAGTGGGGAGACCACTCACAGAATGGAAAAAAAATATTTGCTAATTATGTGCCAGACAAAGGTCTAAAATTCAGGATCTACAAGGACCTCAAAGGAGTTGAAAGAAAATAAAAACAAATAAAGTCATTAAAAAAGTAGACAAAGGACATGAATAGACACTTTTCAAAAGAAAATATACAAGCAGCAGATATGTGAAAAAATGCTCAGCCTCACTAATCATCAGAGAAATGCAAATCAAAACTACAATGAAGTACCACCTAAGGATAACTATCATTAGCAAGTCAAAAAACAACAGTTGTTGGTGTGAGTGCAGAATAGCGAAGTTAGTTCAATCTCTATGGAAAGAAGTGTGACAGTTCCTAAAAGAACTAAAAATTGACCTTCCATATGATCCAGCAATCCCTTCCCTGGGAACAGAAATCATTCTACACAAAAGACACTTGCACACATGTGTTTATAGTTGCATTATTTACAACAGCAAAAACAATGGAAGCAACCCCACTGCCCATCGAAAGTGAACTGCATAAAGAAAATGGTTCATAAACATGATGGAGTGTTACACAGTCATAAAGAAGAACAAAACCATGGACTCTGCAGCAAATTGGATGGAGTTGGAGACCATCATACTTAGTGATCTATCACAGAAACAAAGAACTGAATACCTCATGTTCCCATTCATAAGTGTGACCTGAATATTAATTATGTTAGCACAATGGAGGGATTGGCAGTCACAGGGCACTGCCAGAGGGGTTGGGGGCAGGACACATAATACAAAGGGTACCTAGCCCAAACCATATATATGAATTAGTGTTTAGCGTAGTGCCTGGCACATAGCAAACATTATGCAAGTGTTTGCTAGTGCTGTAATGCTGAATTAAATCACTAAACTGAATTAGCTTCCTCATTGAAAATTCTAGATTATAAATGCTAGGATTGGACTTTATGACAGGAAACGTTAACTTTTCTACCCCATTAGGACATTCTAGTTGTATATTTGCACTTAAGAAAGGAAATTAATTTGTTTAGGAAACTAGATACACCTTGGTCACTATTTGTATTTACCAAGAGAGAAAAAGTATGTGGAATCCGTTTTATCACCTCCACGAATCTTGTTTTACTTATCTTTATATTCATTAGCAGAGTCAGGTATGTATTTTCCTCTATACAGCATATACCAATTGCATAGAGCCCTTGGTTTCTTGTTTTGTTTTAGTTTTTAATGGATTCCATTTAGATAACAGATTTCTACATGATTCGAAGGAAAGTAATAAGATCTTCAGTCAGGGTTTTCTAATTTCTACATAATTCAGAAACCATGTAGTCAAAAAATTGCAAGTAAAGACAAAATTGCTTCAGCTTTAGACTATGGATGGTAACGATCATACTGAATAAATTTCACAAAATAAAATAACCAATGGCACAGGGGTTTTTTTGGCTGGCATTCTTAATAAAGTCTCTAGGTTTCTATTTCTTTTTGAAAAATTAACTGATTGTGCATATTAAATAAGATACATATGAAATAAGATGCATAAAGCGGCTGTGCATATTAAATAAGATACACAGAAAGGCACATTGTACAAGAGCTATAAAGCAATTCATAAATATAAATTATAAATGCTGTAGCATCTTGCTCAGCCATTGCACATGTTAAAACTGTTCAATAAATCGCTGAGTTACCTACTGAGGCACTCTGGAAGCCCAGGATAAGGCACTTGGGTCAGAACTGCCACATAAAGCTATTTTCTTCACTATGACAATGCTCTTGCTGAAAGTGAATGTTTTCAATCTAAATAGTATAACTCCGATTAACAACCTACTTTATTCACTATTCATTTAACCACTGGGATATATTCTGAGAAATGTGTTATTAGGCAACTTTGTCATGTGAATACCATAGCCTGTGCTTGCATAAACCTGAATTGTATAGCCTAACATACTCCCAGGCTATATAGTAATCTGTTGCTCCTAGACTACAAATCTGTACAGCATGTTACTGTCCTGAATACCATAGATAATTGTAATACAATGGTATTTGTGTATTTGAACATATTTAAGGAGAAAAGGTACAGTGAAAAATGTGTTATAAAAAAGTACACACCTGTATAAGGCACTTACCATGAGTGGAGCTTGCAAGACTGGAAGTTGCCCAAGGTGAATGAGTGAATGGTGAATAAATGTGAAAGCACAGGACATTATTGTACACAACTTTTGACATTATAAACACTGTACACTTAGGCTAGACTAAATTTATTTTTATGTTTTCTTTTTTCAATAATAAATTAGTCCAGCTTACCGTAATCTTTTTACTTTATAAAACTTGTGATTTTATTTTAACTTTTTGACCCTTTTATAATTACACAGCTTAAAACACAAACATGTTGTATAGCTGTACAAAACTTTTTCTTCATATTCTTATTCTATAAGGGTTTTTTTCCTATTTTTAGGGCTTTTTAAAACTTTTTAAACTCTTCTTTTGAAAATGAATACACATGCATTAGTCTAGGCATATAGAGGGCCAGGAATATTAATATCACTTTCTTCCACCTCTACATCTTGCCCCTCAGGAAGGCCTTCAGGAGCAATGACATGCATGGAGATGTCCTCTCTTGTGATTACAATGCCTTTTTCTGCAATACTTCCAAAAGGACTTATCTGAGGTCGTTTTACAGTTAACTTTTTAAAAAAATAAATAGGAGTACACACTAAAATAATGATAAAAGTATAGTATAATAAATACATAAACCAGTAACACCATTGCTTAATGTCATTATCAAGTATTATGTGTTATGCATAATTGTATGTACTACACTTTTATACTGGCAGAGCAGTAAGTTTTTTTACACCAACATCAACACAAACATGTGAAGAGTGACTTACCCTATGACATTTGGGCTCTGATGTCACTAGGCAATAGAAATTTTTCAACTCCGTTATAATCTTATGCAACCACCATAGTATATGCAATCTATACTTGACCAAATGTTGTTAAGCGATGCATAACTATAGCTAGTACTATTTCTACTATTCACACTCAACACACAAATAGTCACCATAATCATACTATTCAAAGAAGAAAACACAGGCTCTGAAATCAACTCCAAGATAGGAATCTAAATCAGTATTGCACAAAAGACACATCATCAGGAAAATAGTCATTAAATGTGAGGGTGATAAACTGAAGACATCAGTATTCATGGAATGAAGAATTCTGGCATGTATTTCCGTTCAACCCCTTTTAAGTATACCTTCCTCTAATGCAGAAACAGGAAACTAAAATAAAATGGGATTTCTCAGACTCCTTTGCAGGAGTGATTTAGACTCAGATGAGATTTAGACTTGAACAGCAGAATGAGACCTTGGCCACCCATCTACTATTTCAAGTGTTTCTGCTGGCAAGCCTAGTGGTGGTGACATTCGTCCAATTTCTAAAGCAGCAGTAGCAGAACTTGTAGTGAGTGGTTTCTCACTTCATGACTATTTAGAGTACCTGAATTCATTTTCTTTTTTTTTGACCAGGATGACAGCTGAGAGGTTTTAGTGCCAACAGTTGGGGGTGTTGGTCTTCTGGTTCGTGGATTGCTGCTGAGGCAATTTGTGTGGGCACCAGAAGTTAGACAGAAGCTTCCTAATTCCCAAGCTGAAGGATTGTGATTCCCACTTGCTAATCATGACAGAGGATGCAACTTTCTTGTCAGGCCACTTCTATGATGCTTTTCTGATGTTCATTGCTGGAAGTTTAGCCTATAGCTGGTACTCCAACTCTTCTACTGATATTAAAAGCACTCCATTCCCTGTATTAAATCTTATTCTATTTAAACTATATCAAATGGTTTTAGTTTTCTGCAACTGAACCCCAACCAATACAATAGTCAAGTTATATGTATATACAAACAGAATTTATCTTACTTTATGAATAATTCCAAGCACACTGCCTGAATACACTATGTGCATATCTGTGTTTTGGTTGAAGTACATTTACCCCCTCGCAATACTTGAGACACAGCTATTTGTTACCTTCCTTGTGAAGCTTGATCTGACTTTCTCAAGTACCTTCTGCACCTTTTCATATTTCCTCCCATAGCACACATGTTCATACATTGCTACTCATTATTACTCTCTATGCCATTTATCTTTCAGTATGTCGATTTCCCAAATATACTTTTAGAGAGATCTTTTTTTTTTAAATCTATGGATTCCATATGGCTGGCCTATATATAATAGGTCTTCAATAGTACCAGCAGAAGAAAAGAAAAATCTGGTATCAAAATAACTGAGTTGAATTCTGGCTTCACTTGCCATTTTGGTGATCTATGTACCTTGTTCAATTAATATATTTAATTATTTTATTTATTTCCCAATTTAACTAATACATGTAAAGAGAGTCTTTGGAGAGGTGTCTGGTACATAATAATTGTTCAATAAATACTGGCTTAAACTATTATTAACAATTAATTTATTTTAATAGACATAGAAGAGTAGCACTACCTTTTCATTATGAACTTTAGAATATAAATGATAAGAAAAAATTACTTCTCTAAAAGTATTCTGAGCAAAAAATATTAATCTATTAATTAGCAAAAAAAATCTGTGGTATCTGAATTTAAAGTATATTATTTCAAAAATTCTCTCAAGAAAATGAAGAAACTAATTCATCATAACTATTACAGTTAAGAATATGTGGTCTAGTATACCCATCATCCATAAAATTTTGTTAAATTTTCACCCTTTATTCTTTTCTTAATTTGTTTTCATAGCCAAGGGAGCCCAAAGAAATCTTTTAAGGGATTATTGGAAAAGAAAATTCCAATATCTCTTCTGAATATTTCTGTGTTAACTCTCAGGAAACTTACTTACATTTTTTAATATATCACATTGCAAGAAGAGTCTTTGGTAGTGAATTCAAATCAACTTCTACATTCAACAATGACTTATTAAAGCTTATATTTTAGTTAAATCCATACACTTTATACACAAAAACACAGCAGGATTTGAATAAGTGTAAGTATGCAATTTATTATACCTTAGGTTTTCAAACATCTTAAATATTTTTAAAAATAAAAAATTCAGAACTAAAAAAATACAACAAGCAAAATAAGACTTCACTGGATGAACTCAACAGAGGATAGCAAAAACAGAGAAAAGAATCAGTAAACTTGAAATTATCTTGTCTGAACAACAGAGAATTTGATTTTTCAAAAAATTGTAATGAACAGAATCTTGGAGATCTGTGACAAATATCAACAGGACTACCATTCATATCACTGGACTCCCAGAAAGAAAGAAAGTTTGATGCAGAAAAATACTTCAAGGGCTATTGGACAAAAACGTCCAAAACTGAACCAAGGATAGTGGCACATGTCTATAGTCCCAGCTATTCAGGATGCTGTGGCAGGAATTGCTTGAGCCCAGGAGTTAAGATTCATCCTGGGCAACATAGTGAGACCTCTTCTCTAAAAACCAAAAAAACAAACAAAAAAAACCTTCCAAAATTGGGCAAAAGGCATAATTATAAGTTCCAAATAGAATAAACTCAAGGAAATCTATGTACAAATACATCATAATCAAAATGTTAACAATCTGTATTAGTTTGTTATTATTAGGAGAAATTAACCAAAAAATAAAGAAAATCAATAAAATAAAAAAATGATTTAAAAAAAATGAATGTAATTGATAAGTCTCTATCCAGACTCACAAAGAAGAGAGAATGTACAAATTATCTGTATCAGGAATAAAAGAAGTACATTACTAAAGGAACTACCAACATTTAAAGAATAATAGAAGGACATTTTAAAGCACATAATGTACAAAAATTTGACAAATAAAATGGACCAATTTACTGAAAAACACATACTATCAAAACTCACCCTCAAAAACTTTAACCTGGATATTCTTATATACATAAAAAAAAGTTAATTTGTAGTTTATAACTTTCAAAAATGAAAACTCCTGGCCTAGATTGTGTTGCTGGCAAATTATGTCAAAGAATAAATCACACCAATTCTATACATCTTCTTTCAGAAAATAGAAGAGGAGAAAAGTTAAGTTTTCTATTCACTTTTTTAAACCAAAATTAGTCTACTACAACAACCAGATACGAACAGTATAAAAAAAGAAAACTACAAATTAATGTCACTTACAAAAATGAATTCAAAACATTAGCAAATCAAGACCAGCAATGTGTAAGAAAAATACCACACAGCAACCAAGTGGATTTTTTTCCTAGAAAATTCAAAGTTGGTTCAACATTCAAACATCAATGTTAATATACCATGTTAACAGACTAATGAAGAAAGAAAAAAACTACATTATCACATTAGCCAATGCAAATAAGACATTTGTTAAAATTTAATATCCTTTTATGTAAAAACTCTCAGAAGACCATAAATAAAAGGTACGAGGGAACTTTCACCGTCATAAAGGGCATTTGCAAAAAAAAAAAACAAACAAACCTAAAGTTAACATCATACTTAATGATGAAAAACTGGTTTTCTTCTAATATCAGAAATAAGGCAAGAATGTTCACTCTCACACTCCTATTTAATATTGTAGTAAAATTTCTAATCAATGCAATACAGTGAGGGGAAAAAATCTTATATACCAGAAAGGAAGAAATTATCATGAGTGAATTAACAAAGAAACAGAAAATAAATTACCACATGTTCTCACTTTTAAGTGAGAGTTAACCAATGGCTATACAGAGACTTAAAGTTGAAACCAGTAGACACTGGGGACTTGAAAAGGGGGCAGGGATACAAGGGTTTAAAAACTACCTATAGGGTACTATGTTCACTATTTGGGTGAAGAGTTCAGTAGAAGCCCAAACCTCAGCAATACATAATATATCCATGTAACAAACTTGCACACATACCCCTTACATTTTTTTTAAAGACAAATTTACATAGATGGAAAATTATGAAGCTATAATTTGAAGAATTCTGACTCCAGAACCTGCCTGTCTACCTCTATGATACCATGTCAACCAACGAAAGTTGTGGAATAATAAACATCATTGTACACATTTTTTAAAAATCAGTTAACCTTTTTTAAGGTTTACATCAAAGTGTGTCTGAGAAGGAGGGCAAGACAATATGCGAAAGATAATGTCTTCTCTGAGAACCACCTAGAAAGAACTCACTAATATTTTTTTGGTCTGATTGGCAGGGAGGTGGAATGAAGTAGTGGCAGGGTTCTTTAATCAAAGAATAGTAACTGTTTATTAGACTGGCATGTCCATTACTGATGGCTTTTCTCCTAAAGCATTTGTGTATTATGTTATTTTGCCTTTCTATTTTCCATAGTATGGTTTACTAGTCTTAGAAAAAATAATTAGTATTATTTTCTGGACATTTATTTTTATTTTTCTTTTTTTTCTTTTCAGTTGAGTCTCACTCCATCACCCAAGCTGGAGTGCAGTGGCATGCTCACCGCCAACCCACCTCAAACTTTCAAGCATCAGGAACTACAGGCGTGCACTACCATGTCAGGCTAATTTTCTATTTTTTGTAGATACGTGGTCTCACCAAGTTGCCCAGGCTGTTCTCAAACCCACGAACCCAGGCAATCCACCGCCTTGGCCTCCCAAAGTGCTGGGATTACAGGCTGTGCCATGGATCCTGGTCTATTTCTATTTTTCTCTATGTTCAAAGAATTACTTCCCCAAACAAAAAATGATGCTCCTTTTCTCCAATCTATTTTTGTTAATCACAGTTAACAGATTTTTTTTCTCTAATTTCTCAATAATTTTAACATTAGAGATACCATTATTCTTATGAGGGAAGGAATTCCAAGAGGTCAGGCTATTAGGATAGATCATACTTAAGATGAATAATCACAAAGCTAACCAACATAGATTAATGTTTTTGTTTGTGCTTTCAAAAATTAGACATCTGCTTTCTTTTTGTCTATTTTTATGTGGATTATGACTATTAATGGACAAAAGTAAAATGTAAGGAAGACAAAACCTAGCTACTAGAAATCTCCAAGTAATCCATGTTTCAATTTTAAACTGTATTATGGGAATTCAGTGTGTTGTATAGATGATTCTACTTACTAACTAAATCTGTACTAGTAATTTTTTAAATTTCATAATGTGATATTATTTTAAATCATTTTCTGTGGCCAAACCAAGATCATAAACATCACATTATTCCCTGACCTATTCCATGGTATTACTAGCTCATATGAATTAGGTAGGGACTATTTCATTTCTCAAAAGTCTTCCAAAATCCTGTCCCGAGTAAACACCAGTGGTGATTTTAATGGTACTCTATATATTTCTTACTATAACATAGAATCTGATCAGATAAAAATTAAATGTTAGCCATGTTTAAGTGAATAAAATGTACCAAATTTAAAAGTGTTTATGTAGAGATTATTTGCCACATTGAATGCTGACCTTTAAAATATTAAGAGATTTAATAGAAAGTATCACAACAACTAGAATCTGATGATTTCTCATTTATTCTGGTAATAAGTGAACTCTTTCTAAGCTGTTCCAGTAAAATGCTTAGGTAATTTGACAAAATATGTAAATGGATGTGATTAGAAAAATTGGTTGAATAGGTACAAATAAAACAAAATATATTGCTGGAAATTGTTTTTAAATCTAACTTTAAACATTAAAATAGTGCAATTATTATAAATTCTTTCAATTATTTCACAAATATTTATTGAGCAGGTGCTGGTGTGAAAGATGCTATGTCAAGTATTGTGCCAGATATGAAAATAAGATAAGGTCCTGCCCTCTAGAGATGGGGCATGTACAGAATATTATAGAAACAAAGATGGGGCATGTAGAGAAATAATCACTATACATGAAGGTATTATGTTCAAATGTCAAAACGTAAGAACAGATAAAGTGTTACGCATGTTTATTACCTCAGGAAATTATTTTACTGCCTTAAAGTAACAGGTAGATTGACCATCTTTTTCTTCTTTTTCTTGCTTGCATTTAATACTAATTTTATACTTCTCAATTCAAGTCATGCTCTAATAATTTAACTTAAAAAAGCAATCAACAGAAGCTAGGCATTCTATCTACACCAGGAAAAATTTTTAAAAACTGTAAGTTAAATAAATAAGACATAATTAATTTAATTAATCTATTAAATTATTACACATTGATTTGATGAAGTGGAATACAACCATGACAAAATGTTGCTCAATTACACGTATAAACATTTAGCATAATTTTCTTTTTTTTTTTTAATCAATATTTTTTATTATGATGTTGTGGGGTACAGTTAAGGGTTAGGTATACAAATACGTTTCATTCAGGCACCCTGTTGATAAGAGGTGTTTCCCTATCCCCAGACAGTTATTTGCTACCATTAATCCCATCTCCCTCCCCCCTCATAGTTTCCCACAACTGTCAGTCATTTTCTTATAGTATTACATTGGATGTTCAAGGTCCATTATATGAGTGAGAACATGTGATACTCAGATCTTTGTTTCTGTGAGAGGTCACTCAGTATTATAGACTCTAGTTCCATCCAGGTTGCTGCGAAATTCATGACTTTGTTCTTTTTTATGGCTGCGTAGTAGTCCATCATGTATATGTACCACATTTTTTTAATCCAGTCCTCTTTTGATGGGCAGCATGGTTGCTTCCAGGTTCTTGCTATTGTGAACAATGCTGCAATAAACATACGGTGTACAAGTATCTTTTTTATAGAGTGATTTAAGTTCTTCAGGATATATTCCCAGTAGGGGGGTTGCGGGGTCATATGGGAGGTCGATATTTAGAGCATTTAGGAATCGCCACACTGCTTTCCACAGAGGTTGCACTAGTTTACACTCCCACCAACAGTGTAGAAGTGTTCCCTTTTCGCCACACCCTCTCCAGCAGCTGTTATTTTTTGAGTTGTTGATAATTGCCATTCTGACTGGAGTTAGGTGGTATCTCAGTGTGGTTTTGATTTGCATCTCCCTGATGATTAGTGGGGTTGAACATTGAGATTCCAGAAGCAAAACCTCAATTTCTCAACCAACTCATCTTCGACAAAGCCTCCACCACTTACCACTGGGGAGAGGAGAACCTATTCAGTAAATGGTGCTGGGAAAACTGGCTGACCACATGCAGAAGATTCAAACAGGACCCCTATCTATCCCCATACAAAAAAATTAACTCTAAATACATCAGAGACCTAAATGAAAAACCTCAAACCATAAGAACCTTAGAAAATGAAGGACATACCTTCATGGAAATCGGAACTGGCATCCAATTCCTGAACAAAACCCGAAACCCACAGGTCATAAGAGAGAAGATAGACAAGTGGGACCTTATTAAACTGACAAGCTTCTGCAAAGCCAAAGAAACCATCACGAGAGCAGGAAGACAGCCTACAGACTGGGAAAAAGTATTAGCATAATTTTCAATGTAAACAGTAAATTAGTTTTATTAGGATATTGATACTATTGGTATTATTTGGGAGGCAAACTTTAATGTTGTGATAGTTTTAAAATAAATAAGAAAAGAACATGCTGCTACATTGGCACTTCTATATTGAGGCATCACATTAAAGTATTCCATTTTTCACATCATATGGAACAATTGAAAATTTAGTTAATTACTAAAGGAGCATTATGTCTATACTCAACTGTCAATTGTATTGATGGTATAGTTGACACAATGGACCCTAGATTATGGTAAATACAGAGTATATAGCAACCAGATAATATAGAATTATGACAAAATATCCCTCTTAGAAGTCCCAAAACAGCTCCAAAAGCATTGACAGCTTTATTGGAAAATGTTTCCTTAAGATGGATAATCACAAAGCTAACCAACATATATTAATGTCTTTTTTTTTCAAAAATTAGACATCTGCCTTCTCTTTATCTATATCTTTCCCTCTGCTTTCATGAAAAGAAAAGACTAGTTTACTTATATTTGCCTAATATAGTAGATGAGTAGGTATTAATCATCATATTAATAACTAGACACATGTGAATACATACAAATATTGAAGTCTTATATCACTTTTCACTAATTGTATTCCCAACAGGTTTATGTAATGAAAGGTGCCTTCCAGCCGAGTTCTGTCTACAATCACATGAAATAGTTGTCCACACCTCATTCTCCTAATATCTTGAAAAACATTACTTATTGAGCCAGCTTTTCATTAAATACTAATTTTCTTCTCAGCCAGCTCCCAGAGGGTAAGTAATTTTATTGCAGTATATGACTAGCAATACATGGAATTTGCAGATATTTGTGGATAAGGCCCTGCAACTATCTCATGGATCACAGTACAAGTTTTTTATATCATGAGCCAAGTTTATACCTCCATTCATATCCAGGCTACAGTTTTCTCCTAGATTCTGACAGAAAAAAAAGGAGAAAATATTGTGTTCATACTTAAACCTAAAAACCCAAAACATATTACACATCTCATTCTTCTCAAAAAGTAGATAACAATTTACTATTAATAGATAAAAAAATTAGCAAAGTGTCTCACATTTTCTAAATTAAATGATAAGAATACCTATTGAAACAACTTGATATCTCATCTCTATACCTCACATTCATATTTAATCATTTACTAATTAATTTAATTATTTACTAATTAATTCACTTGTTCAACCACTCTGTTGAGTACTGGCTATGGGTAAATCACTCTGCTAGGCACTGGGGACACATTGCTGAACCAAAAGAAGATGGTTTCTATCTTTATAGAGGTAAATACAGACATTAAGCAACCACTTACAGAATTACTTATTTAAATACAAGCTATGACGAAGAACTACAGGGTTTTGATAGCATGTAACTGGGGAGGTTTAGAAAGACTCATTGGGAAAAAAAATAATAGCACATAAACTGAAATATGAAAGACAAACATTAATAAGGCCAAGCTGAGAATTAGGACATAGAAAAAATGGAATAAAAGACATTTCATAAAAGGGAACAGAACGTAAAAGGCCTTGAAGCTTTTTCTAGAAAGGACAAACTGGGAAGCGAGAGGATCAAGATGGCTGACCAGAAGCATTTTTTGTTCCTGCCTTCTCAACTTAGAAGAACCAGAGTAGTATATAGTCAGTCATACTTAAGAGTATCATTTTCAAGAGAGAATACTGGAATTTAACAGAGTAGTGACAAGGGGCACTGAAAAGTAAGGAAAAGGGAGGAGGAGCATCAATAACTCTGACTGGGATTGGCTTGAAGCCGGGAATGACTTCCCAACATAAGGAAGGAATGAGTAAGGGACTTCTAGCAGCCCACATCCCCACCATGGAATTGTGCAACTCTGGTCAAGGGAGAAGCACTTGTTTCTCCCAACCCCTAAAACTAACATAGGAAGCTTACAGGAGACTGTGGGATGGAACTGCTCCAGGGAGTTCACACTGAGTCCCACACCCTCTCTAAGACCTAAGCAGCTACAGCAAGATGCCATTTCCAAACTAGCCTCTGGCAACTGCACACTGTCCTGGAACCCAGTGACACCAAGATTGAGGCATTACTGAAATGTGGGTTGTCATGGCTGGGACAAGAGATAAAGCCAGGAATGCTTGCATAATTGAGGCTAGAAAGTAAGCAAGACCAGGATAGCAGTGGCCAGTGCCAGGAAGTGAATGCTGAGCTGCTGGGATCTGAGACAAGGACATGAGTAGGGTACAATTTGCCACAGGACTTGGTAATGAGCTGGGTGTGGGCTCTTACAGCCAGAGCAAGGGGTAAACCCTGCCAGGACAGGGATATGAAGGAGATACATGTTCCTCACACACCAGCCCAGGGTGTGACCACTGAGGAGAGGGCTCCACCTTCTCCAGTGATGGGACCAAGTTCAGCTGCTACTGTCCTTTACCCAAAAACTCTGCCTGAGGCCTGAGGATCACCCTCCCTCTCACCCCCCATATCTGGTGCCTACTCTTACTACTGGAAGGCTTGAGCACAAGCTGACCCAGCCTAACTTCACCCAGTCACTACCT
>NW_007247808.1:186398-205133 GCF_000164805.1 Carlito syrichta | reverse complement strand
CCCCCCCACCCCCCCCACACACACCCTGAGACAAAGCACATAGCCTGGAGTCTGGGGATTGCCCAGCCCAATCCACCAGCTTGGGCACATGAGCAGTCTTTCCAGGGCCCTGAGGTTAGGCCTAAACTCCCAGCTGCTACCACCTCAGCTGGCAGCTACCTGCAAGTGCCACCTGCAGACCTGGAAACTGGCCTACCCAGCCCATCATAGCCATAATCAACATCAGTGCACACTGCTTAAGACAAGAGAATTGTTCCACCGATGCTACTCCCATTACCAATGCCATGTTGGCTGCTAAGGGGCACAAGATCCTGCTCAGCCACCTAGCCCACCACTGCTACTACCAGCAACTGAGCAAGCTACCTGAAAGTGCAAGAACAGACTTGCTAATAATTATCAATACAAGTGTCACTGAGGCACAAAGATAGCCATACTTAGCCTATAGCTGCCATTACTGAGGCCTGAAGATCAGCACACCTGTCATCCCAGTCCACAACACAATTTCGCCACAGCCTCCATAATAGCTGCATACTCACCCACCAAGGAAATCACATATACTATTAATGCTGAAGAAATCATACAGAGGCTACACTACTGAGTGCACACAGAATCAAAGCCAAGATACCTATCTATCAACACTATACATCTTCAGAAAAATGCCCTCCCTTACAAAAATAAATTCATAAACAAGAAAAAGCAACTTTTACACCAGATGCACAGATAACAACTTAAGGAGAAAGGAAGCATAAAAATAAATTAATTAAAATTTTAAAAAAAACAAGAAAGTACAATACCTCCAAAGGAATACAATAATTCTCCACCAATAAATATTAATAAAAATAAAACTTTCAAAATTCCAAATAAAGAATTCAAAATATTGATTTTCAAGAAGCTCAGTTAGATACTAGGTAGTTCTAAAAAAAAAGAAAAGAAAAGAAAAGAAATCAGAAATATAAACTCAGGTTACATATGACAAATTTATTAAAAACTTAGATATTTTAAAAGAACTAAATAGAAATTCTGGAACTGAGGAATTCATTGAAGGAAACACAAAATTGAAGACTTTCAGCAATAGACTAGATCAGGCAAGAAAAAAGAATCTCAAAACATAAAGTCAAGTGTTTTGAAACAATTCAATCAGAAAAAAATAAAGAAAAAGCCAGACTCGGTGGCTCAGTCTGTAATCCCACACCTTTGGGAGGCTGAGGTGAGTGAATTGCCTGAGCCCGCGGGTTCGAGACCTGCCTGGGCAGGTGAGACCTCATCTCTACAGTAAAATAAAATAAAAAATTAGCTGGGCGTGGTAGCGAGCGCCTGTAATTCTGGCTACTCGGAAGGCTGAGGCGGAAGGATCGCCGGAGCCCAGCAGGTTGAGGCTGCGGTGGCCAGGAGCGGCCACTGCACTCCAGTCTTTGCGAAAGAGTGAGACTCCAACTCAAAAAAAAATAAAAAATAAAAATAAAAATAAATAAAGAAAAAAGAATTTTTAAAAATGAGAAAAGTCTTCATGACATTTGGGAAAACATAAAGTGACAGAATGTACAAACTGGTGTCCCTAGGGCAAAGAAACAAAGAAAGAATTAGAAAGCATATTTAATGAAGTAACAGGTGACAATGTCCCAAGTCTAGCCAGAGATTTAGACATTCAAATGCAGGAGATTCAACAATTTCCAGAAAGATACAATGCAATAAGATCTTCCTCATGGCATATTTTAATGAGAGTTCAAAGTCAAAGTTTAAGAGCAAATTTTAAAAGCATCTACAGAAAAGTATCTGATCAACTATGAATAAAATCTCATTAGACTAACAGCAGGTTCTTCAGCAGAAAATATACCAACCAGAAAAAGAATGAGATAATATATTTTAAATGCTAGTAGGGGAAATGCCAACCAAGAATGCTATATCCAGCAAAATTGTCTTTCATGGATATAGGAAAACTACAAACAAACAAATGTTATTTCCAAACAAACAAATGTTAAGACAATTTGCTACCACTAGAGTGATCCAAAAATAACAAATGCTCAAGGAAGTTTTAAACATGAAATCAAAAGGAAATTTACCATCATGAAAACACATAAAAGTATAAAAATTCCTGGCAAAGCAATCATACAAAACAGAAAGAAAAATAACTCAAATAGTACCACTACCAAAATTTCTAATCCACAATGACAAGCGCTAAGAGAAAAAGAAAAGAACAAAACAAAATGTAAAACAACCAGAAAACAATTAAAAATATGACAGAAACAAAAACTCACATATCAATAATAACCTTGAATTCAAACTGATTAAATTCTTCTCTTAAAAGACAGAATGACTGAGTGGGTTTGTTTTAAAGATATACAACTATATACTGCTTATGAGAAAATCACTTTACAAGCAAAGAAACATAGAGTAAAAGTAAAGAGATAAAATAAGATATTCCATGCAAATAGCAACCAAAAGGAAGCAGGAATAGCTACACTTATATCAGACACAACAAACTTGAAGTCAAGATCAGTTAAAAAAAAAAAGGCCAAAGAAGTCATTATATAATGATAAAGCAATCAATCCAGCAAGAAGATACAGCAATTCTAAATATATAAGAACCCAACACAGGAGCACCCATATTCATAAAACAAATTGGCCAGGTGAGATGGCTCATGACTGTAATCTCAGCACTTTGGGAGGTTGAGGAGAGAAGACTGCTTAAGCTCAGAAGTGTGAGACTAGCCCAGGCAACATAGCAAGTCCTAATTTCTACAAGCAAATTGAAATAATTAGTTGAGCGCAGTGGCATGCACCTGAAGTCTCAGCTACTCAGGAGACTGGAGCGAAAGGATTGCCTGAGCCCAGGACATTAAGGCCATGGTAAACAATGCTTGGGTCATTGCTTTCCAGCCTGGGCAACAGAAGTGAGACCCTAACTCAAAACATAATTTGACTAGATCTAAATGTGACTAAATATAAAAAGAGAGAGAAATTACAACACAATAATAGTGGGAAACTTCAATATTCCACTCTCAGCATTAGATAGATTACCTATACAGACAATAAAGAGAAAAACACAGGCTTTATACCAAATGGACCTAACAGACATTTACAGAATACTCTGCCCAACAACTGCAGAATATATATTCTTTCATCAGCACATGGAACTTTCTCCAGGATAGACCACATGTTAGACCACAAAACAAGTCATAATTATATCAATTATCTTCTCAGACCACATTGTAATAAAATAATAAATCAATGCCAAGTGGAGTTCTGAAAATGATAAAAATACATGAAAATTAAACAGCATTCTCCTAAATGACTATTGAGTCAAAAAATAAAGTAAAATGAAGATCCAAAAGTATTTTGAAACAAATGAAAATATACCAAAATATACCAAAACCTATGTGATACAGTAAAAACAGAGCCAAGAGGGAAAGCTATAGAAATAAACACATATTTTTTTAAAAAGGTAAAAAGACCACAAACTAACAACTGGACAATGCACCTTAAGGAACTAGAAAAGCAACAACAAACCAAACCCAAAATTAGCAGAAGAAAGAAAGTGATAACAATCAGAGTGGAACTAAATAAAATACAAACTATATGTATATAGTTTGCTTTATATATATATATATAATGTACATATATGTATATATATATTTAAAATATATATATATAACAAAGAATGGATGAAATAAAATATTTATTCTTTGAAAAGATAAACAAAATGGATAAACTACTAATGAAGAAAAGGAAAAAAACACCCAAATAAACAAAATCAGAAATTTAAAAGTAGACATTACAACTGATACCACAGAAATACAAAATTTCATCAGTAACTATTATGAACAACTGTACATTGACAAACTGGAAAACCTAGAGGAAATGAATAAATTCCTGGAAACATAAAACCTACCAAAATGAATCAGGAAAAAGTAGAAAACCTGAACAGATCAATAATGAGTAGTAAAATTGCATCAATAATAAAAAATCTCCCAACAAATAAAAGCCCAGGATCAAATAGATTCATAGCCAAATTCTATCAAAGAAAAATGAATATCAATACTCCTTAAACTATTCCAAAATATCAAAGAAAAAGGAATTCTCCCTAACTCATTTTATGATATTAAAACCAATGTCACAACAACAGAAGAAAACTAAAGATCAATATCTTTGATGAACATAGATGCAAGAAAATCCTCCAAAAAATACTAGCAAATTGATTCCAACAGCACTTCAAAAAGAGAATACATCATAATAGAGTGGGATTTTTATCAGTACTGCAGAGATGGTTTAACATACACAAATCAAGAAATGTGATTTATCACATTGACCAAATAAAGGACATACAATCATCTCAATAGACTCATAACAAATATTTGATAAAATTCAATATCTTTCCATGATAAAAACTCTTAACAAACTAGGCTAGAAGGAACATAACCCAACATAATAAAGGCCATATACAACAAACCCACCACTAATACACTGAAAGAGGAAAAGTTTAAAGCACTTTCTCTAAGAAGTGAAACAAGATGAGAATACTCCCTTCCACTACTTCTAATCAGCATAGTACTGAAAATTCTAGCCAGAGGAATTGGGCAAGAGAAAGAAATAAAAGGCATCCAAACTGAAAAAGAGGAAGTCAAACTGTCTCTCTTTGCTGATAATATGGTCTTATATCTAGAGAAACCTAAAGACTCCTTCAAAAAACTCTTATATTTGATAAATGAATTCAGGAAAGTAGTAGAATAAAAAATCAACATACAAAAAGTAGTAGTATTTCTATGTACCAACAAGGATCTAGTTGAGAAAGAAATCAAGAAAGCAATCTCACTTACAATATATGTTTTAAAAGTTAAATTCTTATTGGAAATACCTAGAAATAAATTTAACCAAGGAGCTGAAAGATTTCTACAAAGAGAACTACAAAACAAAACGAAACACTGATGGGGAAAAAAAATAAAGATGGCACAAGCAAATGGAAAAACATCCCATGTTCATGACCAAAAGAATTAATATTGTTAAAATGTCCATATCACCTATAGCACTCTACAGATTCAATGCAAACTCATTCAAAATACCAATGTCATTCTTTACATAATAGAAAAAAATCCTAACATTCATACAAAACCAAAAAAAAGCCTGACTAGTCGATGCAAACCTGAGAGAAAAGAAAAAAGCTGGAAGCATCCCATTACCTTGCTCCAGAATATATTACAAAGCTATAGAAGCCAAAACAACATATTTTTATAAAAATAGAAATAGAAACCAATGGAACAGAATGGAGAACCTTAATATTAGGCCACATATTTCCAGCCAACTGATCTTTGACAAACTCAACAATAATTTACATTGGGAAACAAACACTATCTTCTATAAATGGTACTCAGAAAATTGGATAGCCACATGTAGAAGAATGAAACTAGATCCCTACCTCTCACCATATACAAACATCAATTGTGATGTTTGTATATGTTAATTAAATACTTAAATGTATGATATGAAACTATAAAAATACTAGAAGAAAATCTAGGGAAATTCTCCTGGACATTGTCTAGGCAAAGAATTTATGATTAAGATCTGAAAATGCAGGCAACAACAACAAAATAGACAAATAGAACTTAATTTAACTAAAAAACTTTTGTTCAGCAAGATAAATAACCAACAGAGTGAAGAGACAACCTCTTGAATAGGAGAAAATAATTGCAAACTATTTATTCAACAGAGGACTGATTTCCAGAATACACAAGAAAACAACTCAACAGGAAAATGATAATAATAATAATAATAATAATAATAATAATAATACTTTCATTAAAAAGTGAACAAAAGACATGACATTTAAAGAAGACATACATATGAACAACAGGTACAGAAAAATACTCAATATCACTAATCATCAGAGAAATGCAAATCAGAATTACAATGAGATATCTTACCCCAGTCAGAATGACTAAAAAGGCAAAAAATAACAGATGTTGGTGAAGATTTAGAGAAAAAAGAACTCTTATACACTGTTGGTGGGAATGTAAACAAGTATAGCCATTATGGAAATCAGTATGACAATTTATTTAAAAACTAAAAGTAAAAGAATTACCATTCAATCCAGCAATCCTACTACTGGTTATCTACCTCAAGGAAAAGAAATCAATATATGAAAGTATTCCCTGCACTTTTATATTTATTGCAGCACTATTCACAATAGTAAAGATACAGAGTCAGCCTAAGTGTCCATCAACAGATGAATGGATAAAGTAAATGTGTAAATGAAATAATATTCAACCATAAAAAAGAATGAAATCATGTTATTTGAAGCAACATGAATGGAACTGGAGATAATTACCTTGAGTGAAATAAGCCAGGCACAAAATGAAAGATATCATATGCTCTCACTTGTATGTGGAAACTAAAATATTTGAGCACATGGAGGTAGAGAGTGAAAAAAATAGATAGAGACTGGGAAGGGTGAGTGAGATGGAAGAGAGAAGGTGAAGAGAATTCAATTTAAGGCTTCAAATATATAGTAAGAGAGAATAAATTCAATATTTGATAACAGAGTAGGATGATTATACCTTGAAAAATATATTGTGCTCAGGTGATGAACATCCAAATACCTGAACTTAATCACTACAATTCTATGCACGTAAAAAATACACAACTCATAAATTGGTACAAATAAAAAAAGAAAAAAATTAATTGAAAAATTGGGAAAGAAAAGAAAGATCAAATTAAAAGATGGTTAATGTGGCAAGGTACACAGAGGGTAAGGACACAATGATGTGAAATGAGACTGATGGATGAGTAGCAGCAGATGAAGTCATGCTTGATAGGTCATAGTAGAATTTGACTTTTATTCCAAAAACAATGTAAAGACATTGAATTTTGAGGAGTAGAGATATTACGTAAACAAATTTGTACTTACAAAAATACTGTAGCAATGGGTGAAGAATTCAAAGAAATTACATACGGCATCTGGGAGATTCATTAGCTTATAAGAATTCAAGGAAGAAACAGTAGTGGTTTGGTGTAAAGCACTAGTTCTCAACGGAGGGCAATTTTGCTTCCCAAACTACAGTTGATAATGTCTGGAGACATTTTTGATTGTCACAAGTAGAAACAGCAGTACTACTGGCAAATAATGAGCAGACAACGGGTACACTACTAAATATTCTACAATGCACAGGATAGCCCCTTCAAAAAAGTCCCCAATCATCACTAGTACCAAGATTGAGAACCTTGAACTAAAGTGATGGCAACAAAATAAAAGAAACAAATATTGAGAAAGTAGAAATAGCCTATCTGTAATGATTGAGTACAGGATAAGGGAAATTTTAAAAAAGAAAAGAATGCTAAACATAAACCCCACGTTTTTGGTTTAAGCAGCAGAGTAGATTGTGAACCAATCACTGAAGACTCTGAGTTCTCAAGAAGAAGACAGTCTATGATTAGATAAATTGAATTTGAGATACATTTAAGAGATCAAATTAAGCAGGCAGTCATACATACCATCTCGAATTTCAGAGAATTAGCCTGCATAGAACACTGCTGAAAGTCAAATAAGAAATGAATTGTGCCATTTTACGAAGTAAATTGTTTGGAGGGAAGATGAAAAAAAAAAAAACTGAAGTAGGAGTAGATGTGACTAAGATAAGAAAATAGAATCAGTGAATATAATAACTTCTGGAAATTTGACCATGGGTTGGGGCAACGACTAAAAGATAAGTGGTGCTGAGTGTGTTTGTAAACTGAAAATCTCAGGAATATTAAGAAAAACTAAGCTAAGGATAAGAAATTTTTAAGAAGTAGGAGAAGGTGTAACAAAATTACAAGATTTCTTTAAAATCAAAATTATTCTTGACACCTGCATTTGGATGTCTCAAACACATTTCAAATGTATGTATTAAAAACTGAGTTCATGCTCTCTTCCCTGTGGTAACTTCTTTTCTCAAAAGACACCATCATCCATTCATTCAGACAATCCAGTAACAGAGGGGGTCAGGCTTAATACCTTCCTTTTAGCCACTCATAAACCCAATCTATTCTGAATATTTCTCAAATGATTTCACTTCTCTCCACAAACTCACAGCACCCTAGTCACAGCAATCATTTTTTCATCTAGACATCATAATAGCTTTCTGATGTTGTTTCTTTCCCTTTATAAGCTGTTTCCACTCTGCAGCTACAAAAATCTGATTATGTTAGTTGACAGCTTAAAACCCTTCTGTGAGTTTTCATTGCCTAAGGATAAAAACTCAAATTCTTAATATTGCCTGCAAAGCCTCTTTTCTTTTACAAGCCTCAGTTGACACAAGTTGCTCCTCATCTATTCTGTTGTAACCTCTTTGATCTTTCAATCAATATCTCTATCTAACCTTTGTTGAAGCTATTCCCTTTACCTGAATTTCTCTTCATTCTCTACTCCCTACTTATCCTTTACACTGAAATTCAAAAGCCATTTCCTCAATGAAACATTACCAAACTTGATAAGCAACTTTCCTACTATATATATGTAGCCACAAAACCGTATTTTTTTTCCTGCGTGGTATGTCTCCTGGAAGTGACCCTATATGTATTTTTGTGTGTATATGAGTGTATGTTTATCTGTCACTGAAATTCTATAAGAGCACAGACCCTGTCTGATTTTTTTCCCCTCTGTTAGACAGCTAGTGTCCAGTATGGTACCAGACACTTAGGAGGCATTTTAGTAACCATCTGTTAATGTATCTTTTTTTTTGCAAACTTATGAAATGAGTTTAGTTGTCTTGGACAATTTTCTGTTGTTGTAACAGAATACCACAGGTTGAGTAATTTTTAAAGAAAATAAGTTCATTTAGCTCAGCGTCCTGGAGGCTGTAAAGTCCAAGATTATGATACTGTCAGCTGGCAAGGGTCATTAAATGGCAGAAGGGCGGAAGGCAGAAGCCGTCCACAAGACAAAAAGAACAAAGGCCACACCTCTTGATACCATTACAATGGCTATTAAATTTCTCCATGAATTCTGGCAGGGATGTTCAAACCATAGCAGTTTTGTTGTCATTATTGTCTTTGTTTCTTACTGATGATAAATATAAGCCTTAAGGATTTAATTAACTTGCACAAGGATAACAGCCTTCAGTGGTGAACTAGTATTTGTATTCAGCTCTCCTCAACTCCTGAGTGAATGACTTTTCAATGCTGCCACAATGCCTACTAAATTCAGTAAATTCCAATTAGATGTACAGGTCAAATGACTCTGTAGACTAATCCAAAGTTTCAATATGCCTTTCTCATGACTCCCACCTGAATTTTGTTTTACATAACTAGCTTTAACTCATGCTAAGCTTCAAATGCAACTATAGGAGATGAAGTAGATAATTTACATTAAATATTTTAAATGACTTGCCCCTGAGAACTGTAGTTTTTCTGTCAGTGCTATTGGAAGCATTTTATATAACTTACTTGTATTCACTTAAAATCATAACTATCAAGAGTGCAGAATCTATTTAAAAGACTCAGAACTAGTTTGTTTTGAGAATGAATGGGTCTAAATTAGAAATTATCTCAAGTAAAACTGCTAATTCTCATATACTCTGCCATACACAGTCTGTTAAATTCTACATTCACCAAAGATAAATCAGTCCTAGCCAGAAATATCTGAGAAAGTAATTTAGAATGTGTCTATAAATATGATAAATGATAAATAAACTATGTTTTCTGGCCACTTTAGCAATACAATGCATTCCAAATATACTAAAATTTCAAATATTCTAGTCTCATACAATTTTTCATATCATTATTTACAAATTACCATTTTTCAAAGATGTAAAGTGTTATAAAAATGAACTGTACCTTAAAGTTATAATAAATACTTTCTCTCCTGATATCAGCTGACTAAAGTGCCAGGTTGTCTCTCATTAGCAACTAACTATGGCAACACCAGTGACCTCTGGCTTATCAGGGTTCCCACTGCCTTTCTTGTCTGCTCCAGGAATTAGTTACTTAATCAACTTCTATCTTGTATTATTCATGACTTTATATTACTTTATTACTTTATATTACTCTATTACTAAGAGTCATGGGGAAAGAGAATGCCATTTACTGAGCATCTATTCATTTGAAAGCAATGTGTAGGAACTTTAAATATATCATTTTATTTGATCTTCACAAAAGTCTGTGAGCTCTATGTCTCAATATTGCAAAAGAGGTAGAGTCAAGAAAGATCCCTAATCAGCAAGAGTCAAAGTTTACTGATTGCTAGTAAATTGAAAGTTTAGGTAATGTTCCAATATGGTCATAAATCGCACAAGTGTTCAAACCCTGCATATATCACTGATATGTTTTCTTCCAGTTCATGGTCAAGTAGATCCCGTTTTTAATCCAAAGGGCAGTTTGAACTTCTTAATCAGTTTTATATTGTTTCTTGCAAAGTTTCTCTTTCTGTGGGATTTAAGAAAGACAAAGAAACGCTAATACTTTGGTTTGTTTAGGAAAATGGTATCACAAGAGAAATTTTGGTCAAGAAATTTCTAGTAGCTATTTTTCCATAGTGAAATCATCAACAAGTGTCCATTTGCAAGGAAAAGCAGCCAGTGGCTATATGACTTTCAAGTATTCTTCAGAAACATGATTTGAAACATTTGCATAAGACTAACAGTAGAGTAGTGCTGGCCTATTTACTGTTAACCTTTATGTAATAAAATCAACTGGTATTATTAACTCAACCCATGTAGAATTTGTCCACGATCTGAATGATGAACATGCTGTTAGACCAGTTTACCTCAGAAAATCAGCAATTTTATTTGGTAAAGTGAATCCTGTGGTTATATTTGTTTGTGTGTTTTTTGGCTTGTTTGCTTTAAATTTATAATTCATTATATGATGTCAAACTAAGTATGCACTTTAACTTAGGTTATAGGGAAAAAATTGGCTAAATTCACAGAGCGCCATGGTGTCTGGAATTAAGAAATAATTTTCCTTTGTTATTATTGAAAGAGAGGAAGTAGTTTTGCTTTACAATGCCAGTGCAGTATTTTCTCAAAAAGGTCAAGCTGAAACTGATGTTGGGGATGAAAAGGTTTTCATGAATTTCTAATGGGGTTTTAGAAAGATTGTATTTCCTGATTTAATAATACATATAATTATAATGAGGGGGCATTTTAATATGACCCTAAATCTGATATAACATGCAATCTTATGAAAGAAGGAATGAAAACAGGAAGAGAGAGAGGGAAAAAAAGAAGGAAAGGAAAAAGAAGGAAGGCAGGCTATATTATTCAAATTTGATGTTATAATATTATGTGGAGGTGAAGTTAAACTTTAAAGTAACTGTCTAACAGAAATATGCATTCCATAGGCCATTTTTTGTAGTCTGACATCAATGATACAATGATACATTCAATACCATTTATTGAGTTTTAATCGTTGCTCTTTCTGGTAGGGATTATTTACGGAGAGCCAGCCCATGCAGAGAGATTTAGAGGGTCCCTGGAAGGTGGGGCAGTGTCGGTGATTATTCTGGAGAAAGAAAGAGAAGGGAGGAGAAAGAAAGAGACTGGACTCTGTCTAGTGCAGAAGCCGATTTAATGGGGCAAACTGTAAGCCTTTTATCCTAAAGTTTCACAGGCAAGATCACAAGATTTTCATGTGAACACAAAGCCAGCTGGATGAGGGGCGTCCCCACACCCACCAGGTGCTTTCTCAAGCATGAGGAAGGACAATCCCAATATTATTTCACTGTTCCTTATGCTTGGTTAATGTTCCTCACAAATAATAAAACAATTCTAACATCATAATATTCTAATAATCAATAACTTCTAAAACTTATGCATTCCCAACACCTAATGACTGATTTAAATCCTAATACCTTTCCATTCTGTGCTAATTTTACCTGTACTATAAAAAACTCTTAATTATAGCTCAAACCAGTTCCTAAAGAATGTGGTCCAGTCCAAAGATCACGCTGGGCCTTTCCAGGAACAATTGATTATGATCTCTTAACAAAATGGCTATTCTAAAATCCTATGTATCTATCTTAATTTCTATAAAAGTTTCTAATTCCTAATCCTAATATATAAAACTGATCGTCAGTAATAAAGCTTCTAAAATAAAACCCGAATACAAACTGTAAATGTACTAAGGCCAAAATTGCAATTAATAGAAAGTGGGAACAATGAAATTTCTAATGTTAGCTGTATTCTTTTAAAACCTCAAAGTATCATGTTTGATCATGCTTGAACTAACATAATTCCCTGACGTAGCATGACTTATTCTAAAATACTTTCTATGAATAAAATAAATTCAGATTCTATTATACCTACACTAATTGTAACTAAAGAACCGGTTTAAAAGAATGCAGCCCAGCCCAAAGTGGACACTGGACCCTTAGAAATGTGGCCCAGTCCAAAGTTCATGCTGGGCCATTTCTGGTAACTCTAGATAATCATCTATACCATCTAAAGCTGGAAACAGCTCTCTAAATGTATACACTATTTCTACAAATATACTTTTAAATCTTATAAAGAAGCTTGTATCGTATATAAGGCTCCCAAATGTGACCTGAGTTTGAATTATGTTAAGTTTAAAGCCGAAACCGTAGTCTGTGAAAAACGAGAACAATGGATCCCTAGAGTCAGCCATGCCTGTCATATCCTCAGAACTTCATGCTTAAATCATGAAAGTCCCTGCTAGTGGGTCATGCCAAACAACAAAGAAGGGAGGAGGAAATGGGCCTTCAGCTCCTGAACACAACCTGGTGGTCTCAGGGTCTGCAGCCCACCTGGATCCCTAACGCTCAGGCGGGCCTCCACGGCTGGCTCCCAACAATTATTCACCATGACATCTGGTCCTCACCACATCCCATGAAGTGATTATGATTATCACATACATTTCAAAGATTACTTAAAGAGAATGCTGGAACTTGTAGCTTAAAGAGAACTACAGAACCTGAGGAAGGTGGCAGAACTAGAACTGCAAAGCAAGAAGTCCTCTCAGGTCTGACTACAGAGTTCAATGTCTATTATATATTCATTCATCCGTGTTATTTATTTTACTTTTCATTTTGTTATTCTATTTTTAGGAAAGGCATACATTTAAAAGTGCTTCCAGAAGAAAATCATCTTTTGTTTTAAGCCTTGAGTTTCCAGACATAAACTTATGAGGAATCATATTTTATTTAAATCTGTTTTAAATGCACACACACACACACACACACACACACACACACACACACACACACACACAGCATCTCTTCCTGCACATCCTTACAAATCACATCAAACTCTGTAAGAGAAGAGTCATGCTGCAATAATAAGAATCTGGATTTCATTTGTATGTTATTTTATTTATCCAACTTGCCTGTGTCTCTCAGATTGCTAGGATATTTTAGGAAGAAAAAATAGATAATACAAGAGAATGTATATCTGCTATAACCTAAGGTATATTCTTGTTACTCTTAAGAAAATTGCTATACCATCATCAAAATGTTACTAACAAATCAAAATGTAAAGTTCAGAATGCCCATTTTTGTCAAAAAAAATCAGCTCACAATTTTAAAAGCCAAGCACTTAAGTTCAAATCAGTCTTTATACGAAACTTCAGAGAATAGCCACATTACTGAAGGCCAAATAACCACATTCCACAATTTCTTCTAGAACTTTCTAGCATGTAATTTCTGAGAGAATCCAAATCATTTATTTTCTCCACTCATGTCATCATCTTTGATGTAGTGAAATATAGACTTTCTTTCTGTTTAGTGATACACGCTGCAGGTCTTATATCATAATAGACATGTGCTTAAGTGGACACACTTTTTCCTTCAATTTTAAAAAAAAGAAGACAATGTTCAAATCCCAGCAAACAAAGAGTCTGTGAAAAGAGATTGTCCTTGCCAATTCTTCTCTTGATATTGTCCTCCACGACACCTACTATGTAGTAGCACATTTTCACTATGTCTTATTAATAGTGATAATACTTTAGCCCTATAAATAAATAGGTTCATGTAGCTTACTATTAAAGCAAGGCACTGAAAATGCCTAGACGGGCCCAAGCCCCATAAACATAGAGGTTTGGTCTTAGCCTTCTTATTAGTTCCTAGTAAAATTATACATGCAAGTATCTGCTCCCCAGTGAGAATGCCCTCTAGGTCCCAATAGACCAAAAGGAGCAGACATCAAGAACACTAAAGTAGCTCATAACGTCTTGCTCAACCACACTCCCCACAGGATACAGCAGTAATAAAATTTAAGCAATAAACGAAAGTTCGACTAAGTTATACTAGAAACATAGGGTTGGTAAATTTCATGCCAGCCACCGCGGTCATACGATTAACCCAAACTAATAAAATCCGGTGTAAAGTGTGTTTAAATTATATTTAAACTAAAGTTAAACCCTGACTAGGCCGTAAGAAGCTACAATCAAACCTAAAATAATCCATGAAAGTGACTTTAATATTTTGAAGACACGACAGCTAAGACTCAAACTGGGATTAGATACCCCACTATGCTTAGCCATAAATATAAATAAATATAGACAAATTTATTCACCAGAGTGCTACAAGTAACAGCTTAAAACTCAAAGGACTTGGCGGTGCTTCACATTCCTCTAGAGGAGTCTGTTCTATAACCGATAAACCCCGATTAACCTTACCACCTCTTGCTAATTCAGTCTATATACCGCCATCTTCAGCAAACCCTAAAAAGGCCTTAAAGTAAGCACAAGTATAAACATAAAAACATTAGGTCAAGGTGTAACCTATGAGGTGGAAAGCAATGGGCTACATTCTCTACTTTAGAGTATTACGAATATTCTTATGAAAGCAAGAATTAAAGGAGGATTTAGTAGTAAACCAAGAATAGAGAGCTTGATTGAAATAAAGGCCATGAAGCACGCACACACCACCCGTCACCCTCCTCAAATGCAACCCACACAACAACTACATAAAACAAATCATAGTGCATGAGATGAGATAAGTTGTAACAAGGTAAGCATACTGGAAAGTGTGCTTGGAATAGACAAAGTGTAGCTTAAACCCAAAGCACCCAGCTTACACCCGGAAGATTTCACAAATGACCACTTTGAACTTAATTCTAGCCCAATCTAAATTAACTAAATTATACTAAATCTTGTAAACTAAAACATTTACCTTAACCTAAAAGTATAGGAGATAGAAATTTATATAGGCGCTGTAGATAAAGTACCGTAAGGGAAAGATGAAAGATACCTTAAAGTACAAAAAAGCAAAGACACTCACTTTTACCTTTTGCATAATGAATTAGTTAGAACAATTTCACAAAGAGGACTATAGCCAAAAATCCCGAACCCAGACGAGCTACTTGTGAACAGCCATAAGGGCATACTCATCTATGTCGCAAAATAGTGAGAAGATTTTCAAGTAGCGGTGAAAAGCCTACCGAGCCTGGTGATAGCTGGTTGTCCAGAATAGAATATCAGTTCAACTTTAAATTTACCTACAGAACAAATAATCTCCATGTAAATTTAAACGTTACTCTAAAGAGGGACAGCTCTTTAGAAATAGGAAACAACCTTACTTAGAGAGTAACCAAACTCTTTTCCATAGTTGGCCTAAAAACAGCCACCCATTAAGAAAGCGTCCAAGCTCAACTCCACCCAAAGATGCCTTAATCTCAATAACCAAACACAACTCCTATAATTACACTGGACCAATCTATAAAATTATAGAAGCAATATTGCTAATATAAGTAACAAGAAAATATTCTCCTCGCACAAGCTTATATCAGACCGGATAAACCACTGATAGTTAACAACCCAATATAAACAATCATAATATATAATTTATTAACTCCATTGTTAACCCAACACAGGCATGCATTTTCTTTAAAGGAAAGATTAAAAGAAGTAGAAGGAACTCAGCAAGACTTAAACCCCGCCTGTTTACCAAAAACATCACCTCTAGCATAACTAATATTAGAGGCACTGCCTGCCCAGTGATATATTTATTAAACGGCCGCGGTATCCTGACCGTGCAAAGGTAGCATAATCACTTGTCCTCTAAATAAGGACTAGTATGAATGGCCACACGAGGGTTTTACTGTCTCCTACTTTCAATCAGTGAAATTGACATCTCCGTGAAGAGGCGGAGATATCTTAATAAGACGAGAAGACCCCATGGAGCTTCAATTTTACTACTCAACCAGTACTAAAACAACCTACTAGAATCAACACCGAACTGGACATGAGCCGTAAATTTCGGTTGGCGTTACCTCGGAGCACAAAAAAAACTCCGAATGATAATACCCAAGACCTTACCAGTCTAAGCAAAAATCATTTATTGACCCAAACTTACTTTGAGCAACGGAACAAGTTACCCTAGGGATAACAGTGCAATCCTATTACAGAGTCCATATCGACAATAGGGTTTACGACCTCGATGTTGGATCAGGATATCCCAATGGTGCAACCGCTATTAACGGTTCGTTTGTTCAATGATTAAAATCCTACGTGATCTGAGTTCAGACCGGAGCAATCCAGGTTGGTTTCTATCTATTTATTATCTTTCCCAGTACGAAAGGACAAGAAAGATGGAACCTACCCCTACCCGAAGCGTCCCCTATTCAATAGATGAAATAATCTTAATCTAGTAAATTAATAAATAACCCTGCCCAAGAACAGGGTTCGTTAAGATGGCAGAGCCCGGTAATTGCATAAAACTTAAAACTTTATTATCAGAGGTTCAACTCCTCTTCTTAACAACATGTTTATAATTAACTTATTAATCCTAATTATTCCAGTACTTCTAGCTATACCCTTCCTAACATTAGCAGAACGCAAAGTACTAGGATATATGCAACTCTGAAAAGGTCCTAACATTATTGAACCCTATGGTCTTCTCCAACCCTTTGCAGATGCCATAAAATTATTTATTAAAGAACCCCTCCATCCACTCACATCCACATCCCTACTTTATATTATTGCACCCACCCTTGCCCTATCCCTTGCTCTCATTATATGAATTCCCATACCTATACCACACCCCCTCCTCGACATAAACCTAAGCATCCTATTCATTCTAGCTACATTCAGCCTAGCCGTATACTCAATCCTCTGATCAGGCTGAGCATCAAACTCCAAATACACACTAATCGGTGCACTCCGGGCAGTAGCCCAAACAATCTCTTATGAAGTAACCCTCGCAATTATCCTTCTAGCAATTCTCCTAATAAATGGGTCCTTTACACTAATAACACTAATTATAACTCAAGAATACTCCTGACTATTCACCCCCTCCTGACCACTAGCAATAATATGATTCATCTCAACATTAGCTGAAACAAATCGATTACCCTTCGACCTCACAGAAGGCGAATCAGAATTAGTTTCAGGATTCAACGTTGAATATGCTGCAGGACCATTCGCTCTATTCTTCATAGCAGAATATACTAATATTATTATAATAAACTACCATCATTTTCCTAGGTGCACTACACAATATCTTTATATCTGAAATATTCATAATAAGTTTCATAATAAAAACACTCATTCTCACCTCACTTTTTCTATGAATCCGAGCCTCATATCCACGATTCCGATATGACCAACTAATACACCTACTATGAAAAAATTTTCTTCCACTCACACTAGCCTTATGTATATGATACATCTCAATACCAATCCTAATATGCAGTATCCCACCCCACCTATAAGACAAGAAATATGTCTGACAAAAGAATTACTTTGATAGAGTAAATAATAGAGGTTTAAGCCCTCTTATTTCTAGAATTACAGGAATTGAACCTATACTTAAGAATTCAAAATTCTTCATGCTACCTAATTACACAATATTCTACAGTAAGGTCAGCTAAATAAGCTATCGGGCCCATACCCCGAAAATGTTGGTTTATACCCTTCCTGTACTAATTAAGCCCCTCATTCTATCCTCTATTTTCCTTACTCTATTTTCAGGTACTATAATTATCATACTCAGTTCACACTGACTACTAATTTGAATTGGACTAGAAATAAGTATATTAGCTATTACACCTATCCTAATTGAAAAAGCCGACCCCCGTTCAACCGAAGCAGCCACTAAATATTTTCTAATTCAAGCCACTGCCTCCATACTTCTTATAATAGCGGTAATTACAAATAAAAGCTACTCTGGACAATGAACTATTCTAAATAAATTTAATCAGGCATCCTCAATAATAATCCTAATCACCCTAGTAATAAAATTAGGTCTCTCACCTTTCCATTTCTGAGTTCCTGAAATTACACAAGGAGTATCACTAACATCTGGAATGTTATTTCTCACATGACAAAAACTAGCCCCTATTTCAATTCTATACCAAATTAACATAACCCTAAACCTAACATTAATAATTTTAATTGCCCTAACCTCTATTGTATTAGGCGGATGAGGAGGACTAAATCAAACACAACTTTGAAAAATCCTAGCTTATTCTTCCATTGCCCACATAGGATGAATAATCGCAATCCTAAAATATAACCCTACCATTATAATTCTTAATCTCCTCATCTACATCACTCTAACAATCACACTATTTTCTATACTAATTTTATTTTCAAGCACTACCATCCTAACAATATCCAACTCATGGAATAAAATTCCATTAGCATCATCCATAATACCCCTAATCCTATTATCCCTAGGAGGACTGCCCCCACTCACAGGCTTTCTCCCTAAATGAGCAATCATTCAAGAATTCATAAAAAATGACAACACCCTTATCCCAATATTAATAGCCATTACAGCCTTACTTAACCTATATTTCTACATACGACTAA